>NW_028318032.1:817500-1117500 GCF_062004578.1 Staurois parvus | reverse complement strand
AATGATACAGTTCAATACAAGAGGGTTAGGAGGGCCCTGCTCCTTGTATGTTTATTAAATGATGTAGTCCACAAATCACTACTTCACCTACATGCGTCTGCTTTTGTAATATAGACATTTGGACTTTTTCTTGTTACCCATATCGTGTTTTTTTTCTCATTGCTATAAAATTGATCGATGTACATTTGGCATGCCGAATGTCTTGTTTATCACAGTTCTTGAAAATGACGTTTTGCCGCTTTTGATTCACGAGTCATTGACTTTGTTTTTCCATCAGCATATGTAAAAACGGTAACCACTGCATCTTTTGCAACATTATTTCAATAAAAACTTATTGAAAGTGAAAACAATGGGCTGTAACTTGTCATGCGACTAGGTGTCCAAGTCACACAAGTGTGAATGGAGCCTTACTGTGTCAACAAATAAAGCTCAAGGAATTACACAGATCTGACACTGATTCAGATGATCCATAACTGTAATGCTCACAAAGAAAAAAAAAAAAGGGAACTGATGCTCTTTTAGCTGCAACTAATTTATCAAATGCGCTCTGAAACCTGCACAGTCAGCACCTTTGTGTTACGTTCAGCATCTATAATTAGCTATCCGTGAGTTACTGAGCAATTGTTATTTCTGGGTGACAGAGATACTGTAGGAGCTCTTAGACAATAAATGACTACACTTAGGAGATTTACGAACACTGGAGCACTCACACTCTGGTGTGAGCTGAGCATGGTAGCCAATCCGTTTCTAACTTCAGCTTATTCATTTAGGCTTTGGCAATAAAACCTAAAAGCGGATTCGTTTCTATGCACAGCTGCACCAGATTTTGCACTCTCCAGTTTTAGTAAATCTCCCGATTAATGTAATATTACCTTCACCAATATGTGTTGCTTTGTGTTAACATAGGTCAATTAGTTTAATAAGACAGACAGTGCAGAGGCCCACAGCAACCAGATTAGAGTTTATTGGAGTGAGATTCAATAAGCAATTCCGATTTGATACCATGATTTACTCTACACCTTATTGCTCTATTTACTAACCTACTAAATAAGATTTTATTTGCATGACTTGTGCGGCTTTTAGTTTACTCAAAGTCAAAGTGGAGCAAAGAACAGTTTAATGAGTGCAGTAACTTTATCTATCAAATGTTCCTTGAAATCATTGACTGCGACTGCACTTCCAGCAATTTCTATCAACTCGCTGCATAAATCCATTTCTATAAGAATGGTGCTAGGTTACTACTGCTGGAGTTTGGACTGTGAACACTGACAGTCATGCATCTTATGTCCTGTAGTGACATAGGGAGTGGAGGGAGGAACCACATTACTCAGCTAAGGACAAACACAGAGGCAGCAGCTATGCAAGAAAAAATATATCTCACTTGCTGCTCCTCCCCCATCCTCAAAAAAGAGGTATGATGTATGAGGTATGATGAAGCCAGGTATTCCGTTTTGCTTTTTTCGAGAGTAATAGGTCTATTTAAATCGGATCTTCAGCCAAAATCATGCATTCAGAATCTGTTAGTCACACCACATTTGACCTTCATTGCTCTTAGGCTGGAGTCACGCACTGTGTAAAGGTAGCCCAGTCATTTGCATGGCTGCTTAATGCACCAAAAAAGTTGCGTGTATTATTTTTTGCAACCTAGTACACCACAAATGTACAGTAGTGCATTATCATGGGACTGCAGCGCTGCAACAAGAATCCAGCCTTATAGCCAGAAGCATCCACCTTATACAAGCTAAACCTTGTAATAGAACTCAACCATATGATGGCCAAGTAAAAGAAAAAAACATGCCTACTGAAGTTCTGCTTCCTTAGGCCTTGTTCACACACCCCCACAATCATGATCTTGTTCTAATGAACAGAAATGCACTACAGGAAAAAACAAAAAAGGGTGGATACAGATACACTGTAATGGACATTTGACCCTGCAGCACAAGTCGAATTGTCCAATGAAATGAATTGAAGCACAAAAAAACTCAAACGTGACAAGTCTCCCCTTGCAAAATGCACACAAAAATGAAACGTCTAATTATACAAAGGCCTAGATATTATAGATTTTATAAGCATATTTTGAAAAATAATGTTTTTGAATATTCCCTTGGGGTTCTGTTTCAGCAGCAATAACTATAACCAACACATTCCAGAATGACAAGAGAAATAGCTTTTAAACAAGTGTATGTGATCTTCAAGTGGAAATTCTAGGAAAGATTTTAATATGGAAAACCATTCCAAGAATGATGGTTTGTGAAATAAGCAATGATAATTATTATATACTTGTATATGTAGAATGACCAAACTGATTTCATACAGTGAAGCTTGCCAGAGAACAGCATGGAGACAGCTGACAACCCCCTTCCCCCAAAGAATGTATACTGTATTAATGTATTTTTGTTCAGAGGTTGCCTCTGACCTGCTTTGTGTTGCGCTGCATTACTATGAACGCAGTGGTGGAGATTTATTAAAGCTGGAGTGCAAAATCTGGTGCAGCTCTACATACAAACCAGTTTCCCGGTATTATGGGCAGCACAGTGGCTAAATGGTTAGCACTTCTGCCTGACAGTACTAGCAGGGATGTTCAATTCATATCACCCAACGCACTGGACATGTAGTTCCTGGCGACGGGCAGGTATTTTTTTTTGGCCTTTAGCCCTGCTACAGGCAAGCAGCAGGGCTCACCTGTCAGGTGGAAGCATTCGGGCAGCAGGGCTGCCATCCGATTGCTTCCACACAGCCCACAGTGCCAGCCTCTCCCCTGCCCCTGCTATATGTCCCGAGCTTCACTTGCTCATCTGCTAGCCCGAGACTGGTTCGGTGGGTACCGCAGGTTGTGGTATAGGGGAGGGAGGAGAGCGGACATATCCGCTCCCCTCCCCTTCTTTTCCTGACCCGGAAGTGATGTGACCTATAAGGGGCTTTAAAAGTGTCGCCACTTCCGGGTAAACAGTAATGTCCCTATTCGACAGATTCCTGGTCACTGAAGCCGGGAAAGAACGTAATGCATTGCAATGTGCTTTGCATTACATTCAGTGTAGTGCAGGGGAGACATGCAGGGTCTTTAGACCTTGCATGTCTCAAAAAAGAGAACCTGTCATCAAAAATCATCACATATTGGACTTTTTGTCCCGTATGTGATTAAAAAAAATTTATTTTTTTTTTTAAATGGAAGTTACACCCAAGCATATAACCCCCCAAAATTTTTAAAGGCACCCCCACATATTAACGCACGCACACACGTAAAAGCACATGCTCGGGCGGCTACACTACACTTGAAAACGTGGATTGCGATACACGTTACATATCGCTGCGCATGCCAGGATGAGAGCAATAATTCTAGCACCAGACCTCCTCCGTACACTATATTGATGACCTATAAAAGGGGCTTTAAAAGTGTCGCCTATAGAAAATATAGGGTACTAAAGTTTGCTTCCATTTCACGAGCACACGCAAATCTAAGGTTTAACATGTTGGATATCTATTTACTAGCTGCAACCTCATCTTTTATAGTTTACAAAAAAACTGGATAATTTATTGCATTTTGTGCCCTAAAATTAACTTAAGTGTTAATTTGTGATAATATCGTGTGACATAAAAAAATTGGAACTACCGCTATTATATTCTCTAGGATATCTGATTTCAGAAAATATAGAATATGTTGGGGGGGTTGTGTCATCTTCAGGCCTAAAACGATTTTTAAACGTGTGTAAATAATGCAAAAACAGCTCTGGCAGGGAAATGGATAACGGATAAGTCTGACACTCCCCTTTCCTGACGAGCAGCCAATCGGTGCTCATTATACTGCAAGGTCTCTCCCTTTCCTGCTAGTCCCCGGGTGCGGTGCTGTAGACAGGCAGAGAGGGGAGGAGGAGATAAACAGCGCAATGTTAAAAATATTTAACGTTTAAGCCGCCATAAAGCCCCTTTTGTTTTTAAACATTACTTAAAGCAGATTTAAATATAGTTTTGGTTAAAAAGTATGTTTTTTTTTTTTTTTTTTCAGGGCAAGTAGATTGTCATGAGGGACAAGTAGATTGGGACACCGATTTAGTCCCTGGACAAGTAGTTTGTTCAAAAATTTCCACAACACTGACTAGGGTCGCTTGTTCTAATCCCAACCACGGCACCACCTGCCTGGAGTTTACATGTTCTTCCTGCGCCTGCATGGGTTTCCTTTAGGTACTGCGGTTTCCTCCCACACCCCTCACTCCAAAGACATGCTGGTAGGTTAATTGGATCCGGTCTACATTGGCCCAGTATGTGTATGTATGAATGTAACTTAGGGACCTTAGATTGTACGACCCTTGAGGGTTAGGGACTGATGTGAATGTAATATATATATATATATATATATATATAAATATACACACACACACACACACACAAACACACACACATACATAGATAGATAGATAGATAGATAGATATAGAGCACTGCATAAATTGGTGGCGCTATAACTACCTAAAATAAATAAATATTATTGCCAAAGTTTTACAAGCTGAAGTTAGAAGCTGACTAACTACCATGCACAGCTGCACCGGAGTTTGCACTCTCCAAATTTAGTAAAAATCTTCCCCCAGTATGTACTATTAGGATGCAAATGAACTGCAGGCAAAAGCAGGAAATACACAGAAACACTCTATATATTCACTTATAATGGCTAAGGGCCACTTTTATTTTATATTTTCTTTAATTATGTTTTTATATAACTGTTTAACATTTTTTAAACTAGCTATATATAATCTTTCAGTGTAACTATGAAAAAAACAAAATTGACATATGTGATGGAGTTACTGACACAGCTTAGGTCACTATAAAACATTTACAATGACTCAGTTAGGCACTAGCTGTTTTTTGTTTTCTTTATAAAGATAAAGAGATTTGTCTAGTTACAATTTGGGGTTCATAGACACTCTGTAGTTCCTGTGCAGCTTCTCTCTTATTACCAGTGCTGGACAGCTCCCAGTCACCAGGTCGCCATAGCGACAGGAAATAAAACTCTGGCGACCAGATCGAGATTTTTTTTTTTATTATTATTATTAGTGCTCAGGTTATTTATCATGTAAAACATGTTTGCATTAATGCGTGGGAAGCTACTATTAGTGTTCAATCAGTGACTTGTATACATTAGAGTGCAAATGGAATAAAAAAAACATGTTTAGTGGGAATGTTATGTCAATGAGCAATCAAATGTAATAATTGGAATGCTGAAGATTTTTCCACAGGCCAAGTGCAACATTTGCAGAAAGTGAGTTTTACTGTATGCAGAAGCCATTGCTACAGAGGTGGTAGCGAGAAACACATGCAAATCCGTTACACATTTATTGGGACTGGAGAGGTAGTCTAGTAAACACAGAGAATGTGCTCGGCTGCTGAAGAGCCCACAGCTCCTGTGGTTTACAAAAAAGAAGGACCTTATGCAGTGGATATCCACAGTATCCCCAAACACCCTGATTTTTGTGGGCTTTGAACCAAATTTCAGGGTCCAGCAGACTGACCTAATGTCCCAGCGCCAGGCGCTAGAATGCATGCTGCAGCACCCGATGCAAGCATCTTACGGAGATGTCCAGGTAGTAGGGAATGCCTGATCTTGAACAGCTCAGAATGCATTTTTAAAGGTGTGAAGCACCAGCACTTTAGAAGAGTGGATTCTTTAAACATTTCTACTTCAAAATGGACCCCAATATTGCAATGTAGTTTTTTATTTGAATTTTATTAAAGCACCAGCTCTTTCATATCACTGACAGAAGTATACACAATTTTTCACTGTTTCATAAGTTTCTGAACCAACTTGTGGTTTTATCACTGTGACATGTATTGCTTTATTGTTATGCGATTTAGTGCAAATAGGAACTTTACAGTTGCTTGTTTGGGGGATGGGGATTGCAGATTGGGATGCACAGAACTTTGGAGAGTGTCTCCATAATAAATATCTGCTAGAAGCAGCCAATATTATCCTACGTGTCTATGCAAATTAGGTAGCCTAGAGGCATTTTTTAAGTTCAGCATTTAGAGGCAGAGACAAAAAAAACCCCTTCTGGCTTGTGGTTAAGAGCATTTTTCTTGCAGGAAAAAAAAAATGTTAAAAGCTCCTAAACGCGGATGCTTGGCTCCCAACCTCAATCAATATTTTGATGTAAAAATGCTTGTAAAAACGCTAACGTTCCTAAACGCCGGCACAAAAATGCCAAGTATGAGCGCTTTTTTTTTTTTTTTTTTTTTTTTTTTAACCACACACACTACAGTGCGCATGGACCCTTGATCTCACTGAATATCCACCATAATTACTGCTACTGTTGCACATTATTTTACTATACTAATACACAGCAGCACCTAAGGATGGATGACCTCAATGAAGGTTAAACAGACAATTTGCATAGTTGAAATATAAAAAATACAAAAAATAAAGTTATAGATTTCCAATACAATGGCCACAAGCAGTTCATAGTTCAGGGTTCCCATGTGACAAAACTATTACTAGGCTTAGGTATAAATTGAAGAACCCAAAAAGACACCATAATTTCTTATTGGATATTGCTGCATATTAGTGTATGAAAAACACTGTAAATACTATATGAAAATATTTTTTTCAGCCGAAGATTTGCAGGAAGCACTGTGGTAAATGAGCCCAGTAACAGCTAGTAAGAAGTTGTTGTGACAGTTTTCCAAATGCACCACTGGCTCTCTTTATTAGATTGCCTTTATTGACTGCATCAACTGAAATAGAACTTAACAATCAATATTCATAACTGCCTGGGTGAACCAGAAACAGTTCATTATTTACATAACATTGTGTCATGACATTACCAGTTGCTGTCTATGACATATAACCCAGACATTAAAAGGGACAGTATATGCAAACTATGACTACAAGCATTTACAAAAACATACAGTTCATTTAAAAAGTGTTTAAAGTGTATGTGAAGCTGAATATTTCTGTTTTATCCATAGGACCATTTATCCTCTTTTTTGTGATAAGTGTACAGTTTAGGATTACTGAAATGCTTTCTCTTTTGGTGAGATTGGACATAGTACAATTAGGAAAGATGAATCTACCTAGTTGGATACATATAAAAAAAAAACAAAAAACAAAACTGGTTGTAATCCTTCCCTACTCATTCCACAGCAAAAACTTTCAACTATTACTCCTTAAGGACGGATTTACACCATAATGAACATGTTTTTGTGCGCTCTTCAACTCTGAACAGAACTACAAATCCCTTGGCATATAAAAGTTTTCCCATACATGTTTTTTTAACTTTCAATGAAGCTTGCTTGCATAGATTTCAGCTCGTATTCAAATGAATAAAGTCTGCATATGCATACAAGGTGTGAGGGTGTACAAGAAAGTTTTAATGCACAAAAAAATTCCTGTATAACAATACTGTACGCTTGAAAAGCACTGTCACGAACCAAGTGAACCAGCACCTACCCTTACTATAAATGGATCTGCTTAGGAGAGGAGTCCAAGACAGGTAATATTTACTAGGGACCCCTCACAGGTGTATGGACTCAGCTGCGTCCCATTCCCAATTACTAGGAGGTATACAAGAAAGATACGATAGGATCACTGGCAGAAATGAGCAGCAACTAGTAAGGGAACAGAGATGACAGGAGTGAAGTAAGATATTCAGACGTGTGCCTGCAAAGGCTTGGAGAAGCAGCAACTGGCAAATAAAGCATACTAGGATTAGCTGTGTCCAGCAGCAAGGCCTTGAAGGAGCAGAGTTGGCAAAGGAGTGTACCTGGAGTGATGTCCAGCAGCAAGGGCTCAAAGAGCAGAGTTGGAAAATGGAGCATATCATGATTAATGCCAGTGGTCCGGAGTGTACCAGGATAACCAGTAGTCAGAAACAGTAGGTGGACTAACAGGGTAGCCAGCAGACTAGATAGCTTCAAACTGTGTATTCAAGGTGCAGGCAGAAGAGACATAAGGAGGCTTAGAAACTGAAGAGACACAAGTAGGCAGACTTGGTAAACATGTAAGGGGCTTGGTGTCGCATGCACAAAATGTTAGATGGAGGTTTGTCCACAGAGTAAGCCATCCCCTTAAGGCTGTTGCTAGGCGACATGGCAGCGCATGACTGGCTAGATGCAGCTGCATCACCTGGGGCAACCCCTGGAGGTGAAAAGAGCTGTGAGCCCTAGCGGACACCTATTGAAAAGGGGAAGGTAAGTTGCCCCTACAGGCATTAAAAAAAAAAAAAAAAAACATTAGCACAGCTGGATATGGCGAAACTAAACATCTTTAATGTTAAACAGAAACAAGAAACAATACACGCAAATACTTCACAGACAGCTCATAAATTGGTTCAGCACATACACTAATGCTGCACACACCACTCAACGGGGAGCTTCTCAGCTAATGCTGCACATACCCCTCCACAAAGAGCTCACTCACTAATATTGCACAAACCCCACAATTTAGAGCTCATCCACCAATACTGCACTTACCCCTCAACAGACAGTTAATCCATCAATGCTGCACCTACCCTTCTATGGACAGCTCATCAAATGATGCTTAACATACCTCCCAACAGAGAACTCCTGCACATGCCCATCAACAGAGAGGTCATCCACTGATACTATACATACCCCTCAGTGGAGAGCTCATCTACTAATAAAGCACACACTCCTTTATTGACAGGTATGTGCAGTGTTAATGGATGTGCTGTCCATTAAGAGCTCATCCACTAATACTGCACATACCACTCAACACAGAGCTCATCCACCAATACTGCATATAGTCCTCAATGGAGTACATTAGTAATGCATATACTCATCAACAGAGAGCTCACCCACTAATACTGTACATATCCCTCAACAGACCTCTCATCCATCGTGCACTACCAAGAAGATATGCACGTCAGCTGGGGGAAAAAAAAAAAATCTGCTGGGATACATATGGATAGGTTTCATAGAACATGGTTAATAATATTTAGCACGGCAGTCTTACTCTCATGAAAATGCAAGCAAATGTATAACAGATGTGCTAACATTTCATACATACAGCATTTGTAAATATAAGAAAAAAAAAAATCAAAAACAAGAAATTAGCAAATCAAGGCTAAAGCAAATTACTTGTCTTCATGACAACTTACAACCATTCTAGCATCAGTGCATTCTTATTGGTTAGTGGTGCTTTCTGATTTGTCGAGATTATTCCGCTAGAGAGAAGAGTGCTCCTGCCCAGGCCTGCAGTCCCTGAGGCTGAAGCAACTGACAGCTATGCTAATGATAACGCTGATATCCCATGAGCTGACAGAGACACAAACCATCTACTCTGTGCAGGCACCAATGAGAACGGACATTGCTACACCTGTTCATCTTATCTTCAGCCATTTCAAAGCCCCACTGTATATATTGTTTCATCATACTAGTTATTTGATAGATTAGGGGAAATGCAAGGACAAAAATTAACACTGCATTTATTAACATTTTTCACAGATAAATATAAAATACATACACATACACAGTCCTCTGTGAGCAGAATCTTTACAGACAGCTGCATTCTTCTTCTACCCTAGACAACAGTGCAGCATCTACCACGGGAATCTCTATTCAAAGTATTATCAGCATCACACAGAGCAATAGCAGTTATTACCTAAAATAGACAGCCAATAGCAGGCAACTGCGTTTTCCCTCCTCTTTTATTAACCATAGCACTTCTGATTGTGGCAGCTAGATACAGCTGTGCAATAGCATCACTATGCTGGCAGCTGAAGCTAATAGAGACACAGTGCCGCCTATTCCTTTGCAGTAAGTGGGTCAGTAAAAGGCAATATTCGAGGGCCTGTGAACACATGACAGCTTCACACAGGCCTCTGCAAAAAGATGCTTGCTGCTCTGCCTGCTAAGCATGCCGGATTCTGCAACACTATTCATTTATTACCGCAGCCATAGAACAGCGGAATATTTATAAGCATTGAATGAAAATATTCTGCTTTCATTTGGCTGTCTATACCCTGAAATTCACTATTATACTTTATGTGAACAGAAGAACATGTGCCTCAAATGACATGTCATTTATATAGAAGACCGATGTGATGATAATGGACATCTGAACTGCATTGAAATGGAAGTCGATATGAACCGTGACTCATACACAACTTCTAGTACAGATAAGAGCTATGTTGTGTGTTAATTGTTCTATCTGCTGAGTAATCACTGTAATAGCTCCTAAACCGGGGTCAATAACCTACATGACAATCAAACACACACAACACACGGGAACTAAAGTATTTCCTCCTTTTATATAGTATTTCCTCCTTTTAGAATTCATTAACAGCAAGGCTGCTTGTATTGTGTACCATAGTAACATCCTGAACAGCACATGGTCATTGAAATGCTTATGCACTACAATCCAAACAGGGTATTTGTAATAACTAAAGTTCCACTTTTTAATATTCCTCTCAGGGGTGACTATTTTTATTGTTTACTTTTGTTTTCCTCCCTGTCAGAACAGACATCAGAAGACCATCTTGTCTTCTGGCTGAACTCAGCACTAAGAAAAGACAAAAAATAAATAAAAACGTCAACGCTGCTGCTGGGATTGCGGGGAGGGGGATGAAGGTCAATCACTTAACATTGCATTTACTCAGACAACACCTTGGATTTTTTTCAACAAATACAGGTGTTCCCTGACTGGACCCTGGTAGATTGTGACGTCATCTGCTCTTCCTCTCTCCCTCATCCAATTGGAGTTTTAATTAAAAACAAAATGCATGGCATTTCCTGAATGGCAGCAATGCTGAGCAAGCAATCCATGTTCTGTGTACATAGGGGAAGCCACTTGAGAAGGACCCGGAAGATTGTGGCTATAAAAGTATGCAGTGCAGAACGCACTGGTTTTTAGTATCCCCAGAGATATGTATTATCATGCCAAGATGGACCAATGTAAGCTGCTAATAAAGAGTTCCTGGAGTTCTACATAAAAAGAAACTGTTTTACCAACCAAAATTACTATATGTTGACAGCAAGGGTTCAGCAACCCCTGACAGACTGCACAAGGGTGCAATACAGAAAGAACCAGATTGCTGACTGAACAATGAAGAAGCAGCAAGCTGCTGAGGTCATCTCTCTGCTCAAGCCGCAAGGTAACAAAACAACAGCTGTACTATGCTACAGAGCCTATATGGTTCCTAGAGTTACACCTTCCTCTCCCAGTCTGAGGACCTACACTAGCTGCATTTAAAAATGCAATCCATGTTTTATTTTAAGGAGTACATATTGGCATAGTAAATCAATGTCATGTTTTCATAATACCTGGATAGACTCACAATGTTGGAAAAACTAATGTTAACAATACACTTTGTTCTTACAATTCTCTGACATTTGACAAGTGGCTGAAAAGGAACTTAAGCGGAAAAAAAGTGTCATTAGTTAATTAGCCCAAAGCTAAATGATATTATTGGGTTACCCACAGCAACTGATACAGAGAACGTATTACTGCAATGTGACCATCTGCACCTAGTTCTGTGAAGAAGAGAGCATATACATTTTAAATGTGGTGGATTTTGACACAGATGGCTCGTTTTGGCTTGGTGCGTCAGGAACAGGCACTTTTCACAGTTTACCAGTGTTGGGAGACGGCAAACATATTGTTACTCCATGAATGTTTTGTCTGCGAGTTACATTGTTCTACAAACAAAGTCAGAAGCACTTATGGTTACTACATTTTCACCACAGTAGACTGTACACGCCAAATGCAGATCAAGCAGTCAAGTATGTAACAATGCTATTACAGAGACAGATTTTTCGTTCAGTTCCCTCTGAGCAGTATTAAAGGCCACCTCTTGCACAAAACAGACTGTAAAACTGATGTAGTTAGGGGCCAGAGTTGGTTGAAAAAAAAAAAAATTATATATATATATATATATATATATATATATATATATATATATATATATATATAGAGTTTTTTTTTTTTTTTCCTGCACATCCAAGGCCTGGTCAAAGAACAACCTTTATTAGCATTCCCCCATTCTGCCTCTTTGCTAGGATGTGCCATAGAGTACTTGCCTCCAGTCTAACCAGAGCGAGCGTTCACCCCTCATTCAAAAACGCACCAATGCACAGTACTCTCTTGCTCTCACCCTATAAACGAGACCAGTTCTGAGGTTGTGCCCCCACCTTATTACTGTGCTTTGTGAATGGCACAACAGAGTGAGGGGGTGAAGGCACAACACCAGAACTGGTGTCGTTCATAGAGCTAATGCTGCAGGGAGCTAGAAGTGCGTCTCCCTGCTGTACATATCAGAATATAGCTTTGTGGTGTTGGGCTTTAATCCTATTGCCAGCCCAGATATCATCAGGATTTGTATGTTGCCCATAGTTTAAGACCCCTAGCCACGACAAATTATTTGCAAGAAATGTGATGGAGTCAAGCTTCTCCTTCCAGAAACAGGATGCAAAATCTGACTGCTTACCAGTTGCTCCCAACTCATCACAGAAACGTAACCATGCCCTTTACCAGAACTGATCCCCAATAACTTACTAGCTGAATTTCATTATATACTGTATGTAGCACGTCTTAGCACTGCAGATCTGTAAACACAGGCAAAAAGAATATAGAGTGCAACTTTAAAAGTTGGGCATGAACAGTATGCTCTCTTCTGTAACAGTAAAGACTCGCCAGTTGCGGATACCCACCAGAATTTGCATTTCATAGTCTGGGTTACAATAAAATGCCCAATTAGCTTCCTGCTTTGTGGACAACTAAATCAGAAGGCTCAGCGATCATTTTGTTGCCCATGCCCAATTTACCCATGTCCTCGAAATAAGCCAGGAGGTAGGAATGAAAATATTGGAAGTATTTCAGCAGGCTTCATGGATGGCCAATAAGTAGGTATTTTTACATTTGGCACAGTCTAACTTAAGCTACTCGGGTGACTTGCCTGCATGAGCCAATTTGTTTAAGGTGAACTTGGCCTTTCAGTACAAGTCATACTCGAGCTACTATTTATAAAGGAATTATTTTTTTTATAAGTACTTAAAGTGAAATTCAGCTCAGCTATTGTTGTTTTAATAAATGGGCCCCAGGGAGCTTTAGGCCATAGTGATCTAGTATGCACAACATTATTAGCACATTATAGTAGACTTACCTGTCAAATGAAGACCTCCATCTCCACAATGTCTGCGCTCTCGCGCTAGTCACGGGCGCTTCCATATTCTCCCAGTTTACCTTTTGGGTTCGGTTGCTTGAATGTCCAGACTGTAATGATATCACTCCTGTTCATGTGCACAGGAGCCACCTTATCACAGCACAGAGAGATGCCATAAATGTGCAGAGACAGTGTACATTACCACTGACAGGCAGGGAGAAGCATTTATGACAGAAGAGCCCACTAGGATCTCTTCTGTCAAAAACACCATCAGCATTTTTTTTTTAAGTGAGAGTTTAATTCCACTTTAAAGTGACACAAAATTGGGCAAACAATTTAGCACAAATCAGCAAGAACCAAAAGAGAAAAAATAAAAATAAATAAAATCACAGGATGGCATCCATCTTGCACTAACTACATGTTCAGAATTTTTCCATGTGGTTTAGTTTACAGACCAGAAATTTTGGAAAAACGAACATTACTGCTGACCATATTATCATATTCTATTTTTAAATCCCAACATCCATACCACTTAGTAAACGGACTGTGTGACGGCACTTATTTTCCATTCGTCCTTGCCAGAAAAATATTATGTGGCCTGTAGCTGAGAAACACAGTAATTTCTTAAACCTATAGCTGTTTTTTGTAACTGATCCAAAAGGCAGTGTTGCAAGTTACATCATACTACCATCTGGATATGGCCACCTACACATTATGTAGTCAGTGTTACGTTTACCTCTAGTTAAAAAAAAAAAAAAAAAGAAAAAAAAATTATCAATGGAACAGAGGAACAGGCCAATACTTCAAGCAAAAGGAACAACGTCAAGGAACAGAGATTCAAGTGAATCACCATCTAAAGAAATAGAGGTGTAATAAAATACATACACTGTAAATGTATTAAAGCAGACCTGTTGATTATCAAAAAGTCATTGTTTTTATTAGATTACGTTTCATTGTGTTACTTGAGCTTAACGTCTGAGCTAAGCAACTTTCACTTTCCTGTTCTATGGGAGAGTGCTTTGATTGACCACCAAGTCAGGCTAACTGAACATGGGTTTCTAAACACTACTGCCTGTAATATATACTCAAATATAAAGCTCCAAGCACAGGGGGCGTTATAATAACGCTTGTAATGTTACCTGTATAAAGTCACGTTAAAAACGCGAGTTTTTCTGCATTTTTGCATTAGTGTTTAGCTGCGTTTTTTACCAAAAAATAAAATTATTTGTTTGCTCAAAAGTCCAAAAGCGCCATTTGCCACCTTAGAGTGTTTTTTTACAGCTAAAAAACTCCTCTAGAAACCCACTCGTTCTGCATGTTTTTTCCAGCCAAAAAACACCGATTACAGCCTGTGTGCATGGACACATAGGATAACATGCCGTAGAAAAAGGTGCCAAAAGCCAAAAACAGCAGCTGTAAAAACATCCAGTGTGCATGAGGACTAAAGATTCCAGATCTAGCATGTACACTTACTTGAACTAAGAACGAGGGTGCGTATACCCACTCACCTTGGGCCAGTGGAAAAGACAAATTACCTAATTTTATTAATTAGGACTTTTGGAAAATAGTGGAATTCCTGTCTGGATGATTACCCAAGGATGGAGATCAAACAAAATCAACAATATTCAACAAGGGAATGTAGAAGAAGGGCCCAGCATTCTGGATGCAATAAACACCAAGGTTAAGGAAAAGGCCAATATGGCATCATTTCCTACTTGGTGTAAGCACAATAATGAGGGGTGGAAATTACTCCACCGATCATTTATAATCCTCTATTTGGTGCCGATACACCATCCACAACACAATTCAATGTGTGTGCAAATCTAACATTATTTGTTCCAACCAGCAAAAAACAGTGGAAATGATCTCTCTCCAGAGCATATAGGTCAGTCCACTACTAGAAGTGGCAAAGTGGCAATATCTAGAGAAAGGTCCCTGTCTGAAGACTTTCTCGATCTCTGCAGGCTACTGCTAAATGGAAGGGGGTAATGGTCTTCTAGCACTATATATGCGGAGGCTAATATCAACTGCCCCCCCCCCCCCCCGCAGAAAAAAAAAACTTAGTGCCTACTTCCTGGGATAGACAGAGCACTGTTTCACAACATGCCCAAAATATTATTCCCTAACTCAACATGTTTCGTTCAGTTCAAGATCTTTGTCAGGAGTACAAATCATAAGCTAACTGTGCACCATCACCAGCAATATAAACAAAAAGTACATGGCAAAAGATAACAGGACATGGGAATGGCAGTTGGAGGCACTTAGCCTTGAAGTCATACATAATAAATATTGTGCCTTTACTCTGCCAGCATGTTGGCCAATGGTTTAGAAAATACTGGAGGTCAGATATAACTAGGTCGGGGCTTGACAAATCTCAGGCACCAGGTCACCATGGGGACTAGAAATTGCATCCCGATGCCTGGATTCACACACTGTATTCCATAGATTCCAATGCAAAGTCGCCTCCCATAGACTTCAATGCAAATCCTATGTGAACATTTATCTCCACATGCCAGTCTATTATCACTTACAAGTCTGGAATGCACCGCTGCAAACTCGCACAAGACTCTTAACAATGGCACTCAAAACACCATGCATGTGGATCACATCGATGTGAACCACCACAATAGGAACACATACTAGATATCTAGCCTGTCATGCAAATCTGAGTTTGAAAACTCATCTAGAATCGCATGTGTGTGAACCAGGGCGGCTCCATTCACACCTGGGAATTTGGGGATCGCGGCAGAATCGCTGTGACCGTAAACCGCAAGTAAGGTGCCATTATTTTCAAAGGCGCCTAAAACATGTTGTGGCTTTGCCATGAAGCGCAGTAAATTGCATCGCCTGAAACTTGTTGGCCAAAAGGTGCCTTGCCCCGGGCGCAGACAACCCAAAAATCCTAGAATCAAAGCAAATTTATCAAGCCCTGAACTGTTACAAAATTCCTTAACCGCTTTCCAACCGCCCTATAGCAGAAATACTGCTACAGGGTGGCACGGGTGCACAAAATCACATATATATACACACACGTGATTTTGCAGTTCCGGGTAGAGGGTGCGTGCGAGCCGCACATGCGCCCTACCTGCGGCACCTGGGAGAATGTCACCAGCACACCGAGGATCACCAATATGGGTCCAAAATTTTAATGAACGATCACATAGTTACAGCAAGGCACCGTTTCATCAAGCCTGATGAAGGGGTCCTGTGAGACTCCGAAACGTTGCCTTGCTGTAACTATGTGATCGTTCATTAAAGCTTTTGGACCCATATTGGTGATCCTCTGTGTGCTGGTGACATTCTCCCTTGCGGATTCTGTTCGGTTTCATCCGACAGTCGCTGCAGCACTCACTTATACACACAGGCTTTTTAAAGCAAGAACGTGTACATTTGGATTGTACACGTGCTACATTCGCGGCCGCCAATCACCAGTCCCACCCAGTGATTACCTGCCAGCGCCCGGTGATTACTGACGATCACCAACGGGGAGAAGGACTGCTTTGTTTACTAACAGTCGCCCTCCCTGTCAGCTCAGGCACACTGCTCTGGATGGCTATGCACAGCCTACCCGCACCCTTCCTATCCAGTGCCATTAGTACAGTGTCAGTGTTTTATTTAGCACTTATCACTGTATTGGTGTCACTGGGGATGTCAGTGACACCAAGTCAGTTCCCCCCAGTGTCAGACTGCCCGCCACAGTCCTGCTATAAGTCGCTGATCGCCGCCATTATTAATAGAAAAAAAAAAAATCCAGTATCTATACTGCGATTTGTAAATGCTATAACTTTCACGTAAACCAATTCATTTACAAGTATTGGGATTGTTTTTAGCAAAGAAATGTCGCAGAATAAATGTTAGCCTAAATTTATGACAATTTGATTTAAATGTATTTACTGGACATGTTTAACCCCTTTCGCGCTGCCCTATATATACACGTGATTTGCGTTCCCACGGTTTTCTCGTCCCTCCCAGATAGCATCAGATTGCCCGTCAGTACACCAGTAATCACATTAAACCCCTCAATTGCCAGGAACACGCTCACAATAAACCTCCATTGCTAGTATATACCCTGTTCCAAATTATTATGCAAATTCTATTTAAGTGTCACAAAGATTAAATATTTTGTTTTTCAGTTTAACTCATGGATGGCATTGTGTGTCAGGGCTCTTTTGATAACTGAAAACAATTTCGGACACCTGTGATAATTAGATTGGCAGGTGAGCCCAATTTAAGGAAAAACTACTAAAGGAGGATGTTCCACATTATTAAGCAGAGCACCATTTTCAAGCAATATGGGGAAGAAAAAGGATCTCTCTGCTGCCGAAAAGAGTGAAATAGTTCAATGCCTTGGACGAGGTATGAAAACATTAGATATTTCACGAAAAATTAAGCGTGATCATCGCACTATTAAGAGATTTGTGGCTGATTCAGAGCACAGACGGGTTCGTGCAGATAAAGGCACATTGAGGAAGATTTCTGCCAGATCCATGCATCGGATCAAGAGAGCAGCTGCTAAAATACCATTACATAGCAGCAAACAGATATTTGAAGCTGCTGGTGCCTCTGGAGTCCCACGGACATCAAGGTGTAGAGTCCTCCAGAGTCTTGCAACTGTGCATAAACCTTCTATTCGGCCACCAGTAACCAATGCTCACAAGCAGAAACGGCAGCATGAGGCAGAAAAATACATGAAGACTAATTTTCAAACAGTCCTGTTAACTGGTGAGTGCCGTGCCACCCTGGATGGTCCAGATGGATGGAGTAGTGGACGGTTGGTGGACGGCCACACTGTTCCAACAAGGCTGCAACGTCAGCAAGGCGGTGGAGTCATGTTTTGGGCCGGAATCATGGGAACAGAGCTGGTCGGCCCCTTTAGGGTCCCCAAAGGTGTAAAGATGACCTCTGCAAAGTATGTGGAGTTTATGACTGACCACTTTCTTCCCTGATACAGAAGGAAGAACTATGCTTTCCGTAATAAAATCACCTTCATGCATGACAATGCACCATCTCATGCTGCAAAGAATACCTCTGCATCAATGGCTGCTATGGGGATAAAAAGGAGAGAAAGTCATGGTGTGGCCTCCATCCTCCCATGACCTCAATCCTATTGAGAACCTTTGGAGCATCCTCAAGCAAAAGATCTATGAGGGTGGGAGGCAGTTTACATCCAAACAGCACCTCTGGGAGGCTATTTTGACATCTTGCAAACAAATTCAAGCAGAAACTGTCCAAAAACTCATAAGTTCAATGGATGCAAGACTTGTGAAGCTGCTATCAAAAGGGGTCCTATGTTAAAATGTAACGTGACCTGTTAAAATGTTTAAAAAGTTAAAATGTTGTTAAAAGTTTGATTGAAATAGCTTTTGATTTCAGTAAATATTCTACAAACACAACAAATGACAATTTTCAGTTCTTTACAACCTATAAAGTGTTTTGAAACTTACTGTGCGTAATAATTTGGAACAGTGCATTGTAAGTTTATGTTTAAAAAAACTGTTATCATTAGGAGGTTTGTTCAATAAAATGTGAATTGTACTCAATAGCTGATAACATGAGAATTATGCTGACTGTTATTTACATCAATTATTTAGGTGAATGAGAAAAATATAATTTGCATAATAATTTGGAACAGGGTGTAGTGTCTGAACGGATCAATATCTTTGATCAGATCAGCGCTATACCAGCGTTCACATTAGTATAGTGTCTCCAGAAAAGTAGCGTTAGCGGGATCAGCCCTGGCACCTGCGTTTAGACCCTACACTTACCCCCCTCTTCTCCCCCAGCAAGTGCAGTGTCAGTAGGTCACTGTCACTTGATACATTGCACACAAAACAGCAGTGTTCGCAGAATCAGGCCTGATCTCTGTTAGCACTTGACGGTAAATGTTTTTGTAGCGGTTCAAGCAGTTCCTGACAGCCAGGTGCTCTTTTTCCCACGAGTCGCACTAGGTACCTATAAATGTAGTGGCCAAAATGTCAATGGAAAGGTACTCTAGTGAAGAGGCCTACAGGATTCTGAGCATGTCAGATGAGAGCAAAGGGGAAGACCCACTGACACAATCAGCCTCAGAATACCAACCTGTAGACAGCAGTGGCACCCTGACAGACAGCTAAGACGATGGAGAAGAGGTCCCTGCTAAGATCAGGCGTACCCCGACCCCGTTTGGTGAACTGGCGAGCACCAGCGGCCTAGTATATCCTGGCCTTTCACATACCAGCACTGCAGTATCACTTGGTGACGTGGCGAGTTCCATAGGTGCAATACAAGCTGGTGATGTGGTGAGCACAAATAGTGTCCTTCATCCACCAAGAATTCGCACACAGGCCCGTAGAGCCCCTAGTATCCTTTCGGATTTGCTTGCAAATCCCGATTGGAAGCCCACAAATTCTGCTGCACCCGTACTTCCCCCATTCACTGCCCAACCCAGAATTCAGGTGGAAACAGCAAATTTAACTACTCCCCTTGATTTTTTGGAGCTGTTTTTGACGGAAGATCTGTATGCATTGATTGTGGATAAAAGCAATTTATATGCACAACAGTTTATCACTGCCAACCCAAATTCAAATCTTGCCACACCATTTGCATGGAAACCCATTACGGTTTCCAAATTT
Source organism: Staurois parvus (assembly GCF_062004578.1). Lineage (NCBI taxonomy): Eukaryota > Metazoa > Chordata > Amphibia > Anura > Ranidae > Staurois > Staurois parvus. The sequence continues at coordinate 1,097,785 of NW_028318032.1, read as the reverse complement.
AAAGTTTAACCCTCAACATAGGCATTACTAAAAAAAATGAATTGCAGTTGAATTGGTCCACAGACCCGATTCATCATATGCCGTGTTCTCTGCTGCCATGGCCAGGCATAGATATAAAAGTATAATGTGTAATGTGTTTTATGCATTTCAATGACAACACACTATCGTCCTTGGGGTGACCCTGAATTTGACCGGTTCCACAAAATTCAGCCCCTTGTAAATCACCTTAACCAAAAATTTGCAGATGTCTATACTCCCCAGAAAAACATCTGTGTTGATGAGTCCCTCATTAATTTTTCTGGCCGCCTTGCATTCGAACAATTTCTCCCCAGCAAGCGTGCCAAGTATGGGGTCAAGATGTATAAAAATTGTGAGAGGGCAACAAGCTATACATATAAGATTTATGAGGGAAAATATAGTCAAGTGGAGCCCCCCAGATGCCCAGACTAAATAGGGAGCAGCGACAAGATAGTTCAACCTAATAGCCAGAGCTTCCCCCAACGGCTTGTAAATACTCATCTTAGAAAGGGGGAAAAAGCCTGCTTGGGAAATGAGGATGTCATTCAGCTGGAGCACCAACTTGTTTATTCTGACAGCAACAAGGTCTTGCTCTCAGAATATGAATAAGTAGGTGTGTGCAGTGCTGTTGGATGAGATTTTTCATCCGCAGTTTAAAAAAAAAAAAAAAAAAAAAAAAAAAAAGAAAAGGTGAGCATATATGCCGAAGCATGGGGGCCTGGGGTGGCCAGTGGGTGGATGGCCCCTATGCTTCAGCATATATATTTTATAATATTTTTTGGAACATTTCATGTGTGCCCACCATTAGAAGTGGGTGGATGCAGGGAGGTATATTCTAATGGTGGGCATACCACACACTTTTTCTGGCAGAGATTTCTTCTCTTTTTTTCCCCCTATTCAGCCCACAGGCTGCATTAAAGAAAAAGAGAAGAAAAAAAAAAAGAACATAGCATTATACACCCAACAAGGACCAGCAACTTACTGGTACATCACTGGACTTTGAGTGGTTATACCAGGATGATGCCTGCAGCTGTAGGGATCATTATTATTATACAGGATTTATATAGCGCCAACAGTTTGCTCAGCGCTTTACAATATAACGAGAGACAATACAGTTCAATACAAGAGGGATAGGAGGGCCCTGCTCATTGGAGCTTATAATCACCCTGGTATCCTTTTTTTCAGCCGCAGGATTGCTTTTAAAAGCAGCGGGAGAAGATGCCCACCTTCTCCCACTGCCTTCCATGGCCGTCTCGGGCAGTCCCGTGCCATCGGGGGGAACCTGAGAATGCAGCCGATGTGTCTGTCAGCTGACCATAGAGGCGATTGAAGACCGGAATGGTGCCAATCATCACTATAGTCTAAGAAATCGGAAGCTGCGAGCATTTCATCACTTCAGTTTCCCATGATATAAACAGAACCATTTGTAAATTGGGAAAGCATCGAATCACACCAATCTTGGCAAGATTAGATAATGTAAGGGCAGAGGAGATATCTAGAGTCAGATAGACCCCAGATCTCTCAAAAAAGAATATGACAATGCCCATTGAAGAAAAAAAAAAAAATGAAAGGAACAGTGTAAAAATAAAAAAAAAACAAAAAAAAAAAAAGCCCCCTCGAAACCCCCCCCCCCGTGACAGTATGTAAACGGCGGTTGCACCATGCATGTGAGGTATCACCGCGAACGTCAGATTAACGGCAGTATTTCTAGTACTAGACCTCTTCTGTAAATCTAAAATGGTAGCTTGTAAAGGCTTTTAAAAAGTTGTCTATAGATATTAAAAATGTATGCAGTTTGCCGCCATTGCACGAGGCATGTGCAGTTTTAAAGCATGTCATGTTTGGTATCCATTTACTCGGCATACCATCATATGTTATATTCTAGCAAACAATTGGCCAATATATTGTGTTTTTGTGCATGAAAAAGTAGATAAATATATTTCTAAAAAAAAAATTGCGTTTGAAAAATCGCTGCGTGAGTACTATGTGACATAAAAAATTGCAGCACCCCCCATTTTATTCACTAGGGTGTCTGCTTTAAAAATATATACATATATTTAGGGTTTCAAAGTAATTTCCTTGCAAAAACTACTGATTTTTTTTTTATGTGAGCAAAGTGTCAGAAACATCTTGGTCTTCAGGTGATTAGAAGAGTTAATGATGTGTCGCATAAGCTTCTAATGCTGGGCATAAAATGCCCCCACCCCCCAAAACGAACCCTTTTTTGGAAAGTAGACACCCCAAACTATTTGCTGAGAGGCATGTTGAGTCAATAGAAGAATTTTTTTTTTACCACAAATTTTTGGAAAAATGAAAAAAAAAAAAAAAGTTAGTTTTTTTTAAAAAACACAAAATAGTCACTTAAATGCTTTATTGCTCACACATGCCATGGGTATATGTGGAATTACTACCCCAAAATAAATTCTGCTACTTCTCCCAAGTATGCGGATACCACATGTGAGTGACGTTTTGGCAGTCTAGCCAAGTACAGGACCCCAAACTCCAATAAGCACCTTCAGCTTCTAAAGGGCTTTATTTCCTCATTACACTTCCTGTCTACCTATCAGTTTCGGAAGCCCTGAAATGCAAGGATAGCACCAAACCCAACAACAAAAGGGGACACCCCAATGAATTTGATAAGAAGCATGTTGAGTATTTTGCAGATCTCGTTTGTTGCCACAAGTTTTTGGAAAATAAGGAAAGAAAATCATATTTTTTCTTTTCGTTTTTTAGATTTCAAAACCTTGTGAGAAAAAGTGAGATCTGCAAAATACTCACCATGCCTCTTTTTAAATTCCTCAGGGTGTCTATTTTCCAAAAAGTGGTCATGGGGGGGGGGGGTTGGAGCTATCCTGGCATCTTAGGGCCTACAAAACTGTGATAGGTAGTGAGGAAGTGAAATGAGGAAGTTACACACCTTCAGGCTTTCACAGCGGTCATTGGATTTCAGGCTCCTGTATGTGGCTTGTGCGAGCAATATATCATTTAAGTGACAACTTTGAGTAAAAAAAAAAATAAATAAATATATATATATATATATATATATATAGATATAGATATAGATAAATTTATTTTTGTCATTTTCCAAAAACTTGTTGAAAAAAATAAATCTTCCATGGACTCAATATGCCTTTCAGCAAATAGCTTAGGGTGTCTGCTATCCGAAAAGGGATCATTTGGGGGCGTTTGCACTGTCCTGGTATTATAGTTTGCAGAAGCTATAACTTTCACACAAAGCAATCAATATACACTTATTGGGAATTTTTTTACCAAAAACATGTAGCAGAATACAATTTGGCCTAAATTTATGATGAAATTTGAGTTTTTTGGATATCTATGACAAAAAAAAGAGAAAATATTTTTTTTTCTCAAAATTTTCAGTCTTTTTATTTATAGTGCTAAAAATAAAAAGCACACAGTTGACCAAATACCACTGACAGAAAGCTCTATTTGTGTGGGAAAAAAAAAAAAGGACATAAAACGTCATTTATGAACAGCATTGCATGACCGTGCAATTGTCAGTTAAACTAGTGCAGCGCTGTATAGCAAAAAATAACGTAAATTGCATAATCTATACCATAGTTTGTAGATGCTATAACTTTCACACAAAGCAATCAAAATACACTTCTTTGGATTTTTTTTTTTATCAAAAACATGTAGCAGAAAACATTTTGGCCTAAATTTATGACTAACTTTGTGTTTACTATATATTTTATATAGCCAAAAGTAAAAAATAGTATTTTTTCAAAATTTTCGGTCTTTTTTTGTTTATAGCGCAAAAACTAAACAGCGCACAGGTGATAAAATACCACCTAAAGGAAGCTCTATTTGTGTGAAAAAAGGACGTAAATTTTGTTTGGGTACAGCATTGCATGACCGCACAATTACCAGTTGAAATTGTGCAGCGCCAAATAGCAAAAAAAAAAATAGGCCTGGTCAGGAAAGGGGTAAATCCTCAGGAGGGCAAGTGGTTAAGGCAGTATTAAACCCAAAATCAAACATTATATGGTGGCTAACCAATTCTTAGATGATGTGGCTTCATTCTTTTTCTTGTTTAGACTTTCTTTCTACCATTTTTATCTGGTGATCCAGCCAGTAAGACTGCTTTTCCAACACTCAAGATCTCCAGCAGAATGCATCAACTTACATGGATGAGACAGACAATTTAACACTGGCAGGAGTGATTAAAATGATCAGCTTTTATTTATTCATGTAAAACTTTTATCCAAAAAGGAAAACAACTGTTTGCTGCAACTGATTATAAAGCGTGAGCTGCAGTTTGGCTTCAATTAAGCTGGCCATACATTGTACAATTTTGTTCAATTTCCTTCAGATTTACCTTCAACTATGTAGTGCAAGGGTCTCCCTGATTGCATATAAATTGAAAGAGTTTAGGTTTGCCCTCATATTATATGGTTTTGGTAAATCCAACGGAAAAATGAATAATGTATGGCCAGCCTAAGTTTCTGTTTTAAATCTGCTAGTCCATCTAACATTGCTCTCCCTCCAGACTAACAATGCCACTGTCTGTTATGACTCCTATGTTCATTCATCCGGAGAGGTCTCTTAGGAAAAAAGAAATGAAAACTAATGCAGACACCACTAATGATTGGTAAGCTGCAATATATTTTAGGTTTTGGGTTTAATACCGCTTTTAGGGAGATTATGTCTGAACGGTTGCTTTTAGTAAACTGAAAGCTTGCAACAGCAAACTTCAAGAAGATGCCACCCCACTCTCAATAGGGTACATTTAAAGCTCTGCATGAAAAAAAAATCCCACTTGCTGTATTTTTGATCATAGAGCATCTTCTAAGAGTTGGAATGACACATGTAAATCATATCTAAAAGGGACTGCACAAAAAAAAAAAAAAAAAAAAAAAAAGACAGTGGTGTTAATGTAACCTTAAGGAAAACCTGTCATGAAATGATTATGTAGGTTGTCATTGCTGAGCTTTCATTCTCAGAGCTTCAGCTCCATGGCTGTCACGATGACTTATGATGAACAGCACTAACTAATCAGATTCATCATGATCCGCCCTTTCAGCGCAGGACAGAGAAGAGCAGTGGGGATTTCAAATTCCCAGACTGGTGGAGCAGGTGCCCTAATAGCTGAGGACTTCTGTAATAGTGAACACATCAAAGGGTATCAAAAAAAAAAAAATAAAAAAGCAAAAAAGTTACAGAACATTGCAGCTAACCAATCCTAAACCCAGCCACACAGACCTAAATTCGGCAGGAGTTGCTGAATTGTGATCCATGTATAGGATAACTGGTTGTACTTGTCAATGATCAACTTTTGTAAAACCAGTCTGTCAGGTTTTTCCCAGTTAATCAGTGCTGTCGGCTATAGCCAGTAACATGGATCATTATATTCTACTGGCGGGGAAGGCTCCCTGCTGGCTGAACATAACAGTGATGCAGGAAGGTCAAATCAGCGTTGAGTGTGTTATGGAGGAATCAGCACTTTTTTTTTTCATTCAAGCTGCTAATTGAATGAAAAAAAAAAATGAATAATGTATGGCCTGCCTTAGATGTGGTTGCCGCTTTAGTTTCCTTTTTCAGGCTTTTGTTTTTAACTGGCGATCCTGCCAGTAACACACTTCCTGTCCCAGCATGACAATGTTCACTCACTATCCTGTTTCTATGGACAGCAGCTTTGTCACCTGTGGCAGCTCTACCAATCTGGACTACAGACACGTACTTTACTCCTCATTGTCATTACATAGAGGTGTATTACTTGGTAGTTAGCTCATAACATGAGACTTGTTTGAGAATTCAGTTACACACACACACTGGATTTCTGGCATAATAAACAGGAATTTTTTGTACTTGCAGAAAATAAACTGATCCATAAATTAAAAAAAAAAAAAAAAAAAAAAAAAAACAAACAATGTAGCCATCACATCTAAGTACCGATAAGCTGCAAAATTTTTGTTCTAAGGCTCAGATATCCATTAAGAATACTAAGTCAAGACACAACCAGGTAACTAGCATTTATATGAATATAGCAAAGTTAATTCAAATCTTCTCTCCCTGTGAAAGTGATACTTACCTGACTATCTCAGAAATGTTTATTTCTATACTTTTTCCAAGTTACTGAACCAGAAAGACTGGAAGCCAAAGCATCAGCATCGCAGCCAGATGACAAGCATTTTCAGAAGGGGGTAAGCAATGATTATCTATTGACAAGTGCCTTAAACCAGTGCTTCCAGAACTATTCTTCAAGCCTGGGACTTACAAGTAAGCCTATATGTGCCCATGCAGAGTCATTATGGTAAGTCATTGTCTCAGTAATGCAGTGAAACTACCATTTTGGACAGCCACAATACATGAAGTGCTGGTGAAACTTGACAAGTATAGCTCTTTAAATGGGTTAATCAATCTGAGATTAGGTAAATGAAACACTGAGTACTAAACACAAAATAATCCAGTAACTCACATGGCTGACAAAGGGAAAACAATCAATGCCACCCCAAGAGAATGAAAGTTCAGAAAGTAGGAAAAGAAACTCTTCACCAATCACACTTCCATTGAGCAGAACAATGCCAACCTTACTCCAGCGGTGCCTGGGGAATTCTAAGAAGAGAGGGGGGATGGGGTGCTTTGGCTACCACTGAGACATCCTGCTGACAAACTTCCTTGAATGCTTCCCACAAGATATATAGCACCAGCATAAAAAAAACTGGATAGCAATTCATCTCTAAACTGGCCATACTAGTAAAATGTCGGTCAAAATAGTTTTATATTAAGAAAGTTTGTTCCTTTTTCTTATTAGTGGGGTCAAGGCGAGAAAAATTCTAAGCAGCTAAATAGATTTTTTTTTCTAACAAATAAAATTCTAAGGCTACGTTCACACTAGCCTTGTTAGCAAATGGCAGACAGGCGTTTGGGAAGCGTTTTTACCGTACAAACAGGAGCCTTAGCGTCATGGCAAAATGGACGCCTCTGGTCGAGTCAGGAGGAGTTGAAGCCTCCTATTTAAGTCTATGGTGCCGCTCCGCAAACGCCCGGCCGGAGTTTGCGGTGCGGTTGTGATGCGGTTGCGGGGCGTTGGCAGAGCATTACCACCATTCAAACTTCATTATAGGCGTTTGTGGGGCGTTTTTAACGCTTGGCAAACGCCTAGCAACCATCGCTACACTGCGCATGCTGCGTTTGACCAACGCTTCTCAAACGCTATAGGGGCGTTTGGCAAGAGTTGGAAAAAACGTCAAGTGTGAACGAGCCCTTTCAGCTTCAGTTCCAGTATGATGAAGTGCAGGAAACCAGCGTTCCATGCACATTTCCCGCGACGAGTGTCAATGCAATCTTTCGCGACACCTCAAACACAGGTTGCAAATGCAGGGCGTTTGCTTGAATTGGATCACATGGTACAAAATGACCATGCGGTCTGGTTGCAGTGTTTTCCCAAAATTGCTGCATGCACAACTTGGGCTCAAATAGCATTGCACTGAATCGTGGTGTGCATCCTGTGCAATTCATAGTGTTAACCCAAGCTTAATCTGCATTTCCTTTGTGAAATTACATTCTTTTCAAAATCAAATCTTAAAAGCACATGGAAATTTTAAGTACTTTCAAAAGACATTTGGCAGGTCATCAAATGTACTGAAAAGTTTCATACAAATGTCTGTACGAATAATCATATGAACGTTCGGTCTAAAATGTATGAACACACCATAAGGCTGACAATAAGGGTATGTCCAAATTCCTGTGTATAGTCCTTTGTATGTATAAAAATGTATTTTCTGTAAAAACACCTTCACAGCGACCTTTTAACCCATTCCATTAAACAGTCTGTTCAGTCCAGGCTTCCACAATAAAATGTCATCTGTCTTATGGAATTTTTTCATGTTTACTTTGGAAGGCAGTTTTTTTTACCTAGAATCTAGCTCTGGAATCTACAGAGCTCATCTGCTGGTATCGCATGATTACAACAATAAACAATCCCACCAATATCTAAGAGATTTCACAGAAAGGTTCCCTGTGTTTGCAAATATCTAAGATTTTCTTCTGAGATATCTTCCTTAAATTGTGAGACATCTGCCACACCATAAGCATTGACATAGACCAACATCAAATGTTGAAAGCAAAGCTAAACCAAATTCTTTCTGCTGCTAAAACAACCAAATGTGGTTTGAGGATGACATCCTCAAGCCCCCACACAAACGATCAGAAAATCATACAAAAAATGCCGCTTTCAAAGCAATCATACGATAATCTGATCATTACTACACAGCAATCGTCCAAAATTATTCCAAGAGACAAGCATGAAAATGTTTTGCGTACGATACCAGATTGTACAGTTTTCATTTAACCAGTACGGTTTTCATCCAAAAATACAAATACATTACATCACTTCCAAACTTTTATTCCATCATAAAAGAGGACGATCATTTGTCCAATATTCTCAACATGTTTACAGGGCTTTATTGGAAGATAATGAAAAAAAAAAAAAAGTTAAGATGCGGCAAAAGTACCACAAGAAAAACCCTCTGTAATAAAGATCCTTTTCCCCTTGCCTATTCAGGGAAAAGTGACAGGTTCTCTTTAAAAGTACTTTCAAAGCACTCTTCCAAGACCCAACCCTTCCCCCAGTCCAGCCACTTCAAAATACCAGATACAGACCTTACAGGAGTGATGATGTCACTCCCTCGGTCACGTCAAGTCTAGCGACTGTCTGCAAGGCCCGAGCACTATATCATTGAAGGCGATCACATGCACCCCTATACCTAGAAACAGTAGGATAAGCTGGGATAAAGGAGAAGCAGCAGGGGGAGCACTGAAGGTAAATATAACTGTGAAGTGGGTTTTAAGGAGACCTGGTCACTTTTCCCTGAATGGACAAGCTGACACGGTCTCTTTAATAGGCAAGCTGACATACATGAAGCAAACACTGAAGAGCCAATAACTTACTATATTTTATGATGATGTAGGAAAAAAAAAAAAAAGTTTCTTATCCAAACAGCAGCTTTATATCTAGAACACTACCAAGGCGTTATCCATAGCAACTAAAAACAAGTAATCTGCTCTTAACAAGAGGGCTCATTCACACTAACAACACAGATCACCTCTAGGGCACATAGAAAACAACTGTTTTCTACATGCCTTGTTCATATTAAAGATCAGCAGTGATGTGCAGTGCAAAAAAATGCAGACAAGAATGGGACCATCCCACAAACGTGCAATGTACATGGCTGTGGCACAGTGGCGAGGGTTGTAAGGGTTAAAACAGGTGGTGAGGAGGTGATAGAACATCAGGGCTCAACAAATCCAAGGCGCCAGGTCGCCATGGTAACTGGAAATAGCATCCTGGCACCTGGGCTACAGCATCGGTATGGGTTTGGTCTTCCTTTGTGGCCTCCCCACATGTATCAAAGGTTTGACAGCTAGGTGCTGGGATTGCGGGCTTGATCTGGCATCCTTTCCTCACCGCTGTTAAAAATGCCATGGAGAATATTGGAACCACTGAATCAGGCACCACTGACCTACTGTCATCTGCATTGCCTGAACTTGTAGCCTACCTGTAGATGGCTTGAACTTTGGGCCTGTAGTTCTAGCTGAATTGGCAGAAAATTCCATTCTTGGGTATCCCTGCAAGCACCACCTGGTTTGACAATCATCAATTTAAAAATGGACTGAGCTGGTTGGCAAATAATTAGCCAAAAAAAAAAAATCAACTGCATCCTATCACATGCAGTCAGTGCTTGGGTAATCAGGCTGCGGCAGTTGCAGTGGTGGCCAGATTACTATTACCAGTGGATATTCCTTTACCGCTGGCTATTAGCATGGATTGAGAAGTGAAGGTGTGAGTGATTGCCTTTAAATGAAAAGTAGGTGGTTAAAAAACCAAATCACCCAGTGCACAAAACACATACAGGCGTAATACATCTTCTCCACAAGGCTTCCCAGGACTTCACTATCTGAAAGCAAACATTCACACATTAGGGGAACAGATCATACCACCATGCATATAGGTGAACCATTCACTGCATTAGAATGCAAGCTAAGAGCAAGGACATGAGCTTTTAGGTGAACTGGCAGATCAGAACCAAAGCAACACCTAACTGTACATAGTAAGTATAACTATATATTTACCCAAGACACTGCGCACAATACTGCTATGGTAACATGCTGCCATGGACAACAGACAGTTATTGCGTTAGACACTTTAATAGCTGGAGGCCCATTATAGGAGTGGGGAATTTGCAACTGGCTTTGCTGCAATGATAAATGTTCACAGCAATTCAAAAATACATGCCTAATATCATGTACCTTTTCCATCACCTCAAGGCAGCAATGTTGGAGAGTTCAGGGTGTGTGTATAAGGCCTCATGCACACTAAGAATTTGCCCAGCTCCTCTGAATGCCCTTTCTCCTGGAAGTTTTGCAAGCGTGTTTAGGCGCGTTAAAAATGAGGGCGTTCATTCATTCCATTGGCCAGAATGTTATTTTACTCTGGCCACTGAAATTAATGAACACTCAAGCACTAAACAAGCTCAGCATTTAGTCTAGTCAAGCGGTTTCTTCCCTGAATGTCCCAGTGATGGGTATTTTTTTCAGCCTCTAAACTCTCCTCTTCTAATACACCTGTAAACACTGATGTGTGCAAGGCCGCACAGGCTAACCTAAAGGAGCAATTAAATGTCAAACACCCTTAAAAGAGTTAAAAGCAGTTCTCTAGAGATCAGTGACAACTGTGCAAAAAGACATGATGGTGCTCAAGCTTCAGTGTCACTGAGAAAAACAGAAATAATGGGCTTTAAATTAAAAAAACAAAAAAGGAGAAAAATATTGCTCAGTACCACCAGTCACAAAATCATGTCTTTTAGTCCAAGTAAAACCTCTTGATAGTCGGTTGTCTACCTCCCATATGTATGTATACAGTATATGTAAGGAGTCCTTCCCCAAATCACGCTGTAGTCTGATATAATGTAAATGCAATACAAACACAACAGGCTTGTTTAATAAAGCAACACCAAGCACAATGATGATCTGATTGGCATAGCAACAAATGCAGTTAAGATAGCAACCACTGCCAGCCCCATGGCTATTGAGGGCACAGCTCTGAGTCAAGATTGCTGTTTTTTTTTCTCTTGGTAGAACCAACTGAAATCATGTAAGCTTACAAAGAACCTAACTGAGAAAAAAAAAACAGTGATGTGCAAACTGCATTTACCCATAACAACTAGCACTCTGATGGCTTCTGATTGGCTGCTACAAGTAATTACAAATTGTACTTTCCCATTGCTTTACTAAAAATCACTGTATGTGTATATTGGAGAAAACATATGTGTTCATGATTTTTTGGGCACTGTGAAGCTTTTGAGCACACTCTTTGAGGAGATGTTGCCAGGACCCCACCACCCCATTCAACTTTTGTGACAGAAGCAACAATTTTATTCTGCCCCTTAAAGACCTGTTGGGTACAGAAACCTATAGAAGGTAAAAGCATCCAAACTAAAGCAGGCCATAACACTAACATTCATATGCTCATAAGGAAATTTGCAGTACATCTCAGTGACTTGACGAATGTCGTCCACATATCCTTGAAAATTTTGTGTGCTTTTAACATTCAATTTTGGAATGAATGAATCTTACTGAACGAAAACCACATACAAAAAGTTAGAAAATTGTTAAAAAAAATGTTTCTATACTACTGCACAGAACTCTCATCAATGCATGTGTTCCTAAAACAAAAAAAATTCAAAATAAATGCTATTAGTGTATACCCAGCTTTACTGTACTTTATTTTTTGCACATCTGACTAAAAGTTCCTTAAACCCTTACAGCTATCAGCCATTACTGCCCTTTAAAAAGTTTTAGCGTCTGTTTACACCAGAACACAGTGTGGGAAAGGCATGTTTCCCACACCACATGACAGCGTGCTGCTCTAGATGTGCGCGAGTGCCATTATATGTTATTGGCACCTCAAACACAGCTAGCAAGCGCTTATGCCATACTGTTTGGTGCAGCGTGATTTCTGAAATAGTAACACCTGCACTACTTTTTGCATGTTCGCATGCATATAGCAACCAACTGAAATTAATGGGCTGTCAAAAGCAGAAAGTGCGCATTCTATTGTTAAATTGTTACAGGGCCTTCCTGGTCACTTGATCACTATGACTGGCTGCCACTATGATCACATAATCAGGAGCCCGCCACACCAACTTGCAATTGTAATTAGTGACACAGAGCTGTTGGTGACAGCTCAGTCACTGTGCTGGGAGTGCCAAGTGAGCTCACTTCCAGCACAAACAGATCCCAGCTATACGCTTATGTGGCAGTTCTGTGTTAAAGCCCACTACTGAGCTGCCACATATATGCAGATGGCTGGCGTTAAGGTCTAGCCACAACTACATAGTTGGAAGAGTCCCCAAAACAGTCTGTTTAATTTATAGTCATGCAGATAGACATCACACTTACTGCATCTAAATTCATGTTCTGCCCATCTGATCGGACAATCTTATGATTTACCCAGAACTGCAAAGTGAAAAGGACTCTGTAACCAATTCAGTATATATGGTTAGGTAGACCCTGGCAGTTAAGGGTTTTCTCTCTAATGTAATGCTGGCTATACAACACGCACTGATATCATCATTAAATCAATCATTCAATGTCAAGTGATTGAACTAAATAACAATTAAAAACCACAGATAATCATAGTAAGCTTTTGAATCATTTCAACAATGGCAAGGCGATAGGCTGTAGCGGAATTTTATTGATTGTTTCTAATCGATCAAATATCTGCGTGTCAGACAGAGTGATTAAATTATTATTATTATACAGTATTTATATAGCGCTAAAAGGTTTGCTCAGCACTGTACATTATAGTGGGGGACAGAACATGAGACAATACAGTAACAAAACAATACACGAGGGGGTCAAGGGCCCTGCTCTTTCGAGCTTACAATCTAGAAGATTGTTTAATAGAATATTTCTGATGTATCACATTTTCAATCAATACCAAATATGTTTAATCAATGAAGAATAACTTGTTTGGGACTGCTTATACTATATCTAGATCTCACAACTCGCACAATACTGTACGGCCACTTTCCGGGTTCGTTTGCAACGCAATCTCTGCATTTAGCGAATTGTTCTGCAGGTGTATTTACATACTTTGCAATGCATCCACAGTGCATTTGTTGACATGCTATTTTTTTTTCTTTAGAGTTGCATTTCTATGCATGCAAAAAAATACACCATGCTGTACATATTTTAATCGCACATTAAAGCACTGCAATGGTATAAACTAGGCTCAATGAGATGCAATCATTATTCTTGCACGTTTGTTTGTACTCTATTAATGTTATTGACTGCATACGGTGTAAATGAGCCTTAAAGGAGATTGTTCAATCAAATCGCAAGGTAAGTGACTTCATCTGGCCACTATACAATCTGATTTTACAATTTCAGTACAGTCTCCTTAAATGTTACCAAAAATAATGTAATATGAATATAAACCCCCCCAAAAAAAATTCAGTTCATGGTAAATCAGGAAGGCCTTTGCACTGAGGAATCTAGCCCATGTTGTGTCCAATTCTGGAGGGTTTTTGTGTGGCCACAGGTGAAGCATTCACCCCATTGCAAAGTCTAGAACAGGCTGAACCACGCTGCAGCTGGACATTATACCAAGCACTGCTCTGCGTTTATAGGGCATTTAGGGCCCTATGTATTCAGAGATGCAGGATACCTGGCATACATCCAAGAACACATGCAGTCATACCATAAGTACCACTCAGTACAGCATCCAGATGCGGCAAATTTCAGCCTGTTGTAGACTTTAACAGGTTGCACCTGTGCCTCCTGGGCTCAAGACAGCAATGGGATTGTATGCACAGGTGCTAGATGCCTAAGGCTGACCATACACTATCCAATCTGATTGTACAATCTCCTTTAGATCTACCATCAACTATGAATGGCCTGTCTGATTGGATACCACTAGATTTTTATGTTGTCCACATATTGCATAGTTTTGGTAAAGTAGATGGCACAATCAGATTGTAAAGCTTATGACTAGCCTAAAAGATTGTCCAATTAGGTTGAACAGTGTGAGTGTGGGCAGCCTAAATGATAACAGCTTCTGACACAGTTTACACGAAGGGCTTGTTCACACATAAACATGCATTAAATCGCATAAAAATGTTTGAAAAATAGATGTGCATTGCCTTCCACTGACGTGTGCTGATGCGCATTATTATGTGCACTGATATGTGTGTTTATATCCTGTTCATAAATACGTCAGATCACTCGAAAAATGCAGGTTGTGCCATGGGCACATAGAAAACAATTGTTTTCTGGGTGTCCAGTTCACACCATAACCTGGATATTGGACTGTCCATGCCAGGGGTATCAACCTGCAGCCCTCCAGCTGTTGCGGAACTACAAATCCCATGAGCTGAAAGTTACAAGCATGACTTCCAAGGGCATAAACATGATGGGACTTGTAGCTCCTTGACAGCTGGAGGGACACATTTTGACATCTGTGGTCTATGCAGTTGAAGTGCAGTCAAAAATGCATCACACTGCATCTGGTGTGAATAGGCCCATAGAAAACAATTGCTTTCTGTGTGTACTGTCCACACCACAACACCAGTGTCGTGTGCAGTGCATTAAAATGCTACATGTATGCGTTTTAATGCAACACACATAAATGCATGTAAATGCACATCAACGCAGTGCAAATCTATTGAGAAAAAAAGCTTTATTATTATTTAAGGACCCAGAGTGATTTAACGAGTAGAAAAACAAAAGTCAACGTGTGGTAAGACACATCAACACAAATGCATACGTCCATTTTTCATGCATTTTGATAAAGCTGAACACATTTATTTGTGAACAGGCCCTTACTAACCATTAAAAGTGTTTTTGTGTGTGTGTTAAAAGTTCACTTTTTATAAAAAAAATAAAAAATAATAAAAATAAGTGAAAACATTTTCAGGTTAAAAAAAAAAGAAAAAATGTACATCATATATATATATATATTTTTTTTTTTTACCAGGAGCCTGCAAAGCATTGCACCTGTGATCAGCAGATTGTGGGTGCAATGTGAGGCTCCTGAAGACTGTCAGTGTACCTGTCTGCTCGTACATCATACAACCAGGCAGTTACTGAATGACAGGAACTACCTAAAGCGCCCCATGAGCACCCTAGTAATTCATTAAGAAATACAAGCCGACAGCGGCTAAGGCCAACGGTAGTTGTAGTTTTCTCATTCCCAGAACTCTGTGGCCATGTGGGCGGAGCCCTGCACAGCCTCATTTTTTTTTTTCTTAAATTATGACAGTGGGTGCAGGGAGAGGATCCCCGGCTCGCTGTAACAACGGGGGCCACTGCAACAGTAACATGTTACACCCTGAATAGGAGTTGCAAAAGGTGAACTTATCCTTTAAATTGCTATACATTTTGCATGTTGTTTCTTCTGACTTGACATCCTTTTCCTGTTTGGGTCCTTGTATGGGACAAAATAATAAAAAGCATTTTCCCCCAACAGACTTGTGTTGCATTGACATGCGTCTATATGTGTTCTGCTGTGTTAAAATGCATATGTGTAGCATTTTAATGCACAGAACAAACATTGCCAGGGGCCCTTATATAACAAGGCTACTTTCACACTGATCCATGGCAAAAATGCATTTGCTTTTTTTTTTACAGGGCATGTGACCAAAAAAAAAAAAACATTGCACCAAAAACGCAACATAATGTGCTTTTGATGTGTTTTCCATAGATTTCAATGGGGAGGCGCATTTTTTTTTCGCATAGCAAACCTGCACAAAAAATGTAGCAAATAGGATTTTAAAAATGCACCGGACCCGCAACAGAGCAGTGTGAAGAGTTCCATAGGAATACATGGTCACACTTGTTTTTTTTTAAAGAAAAGGGGAAGAAAAACAGATCAGTGTGAAAGCAGCCTAAAAAGCTTTTTTTTCCCCTCAATAGATTTGGCATTGAGGTGATGTGTATTTACATGCGCTGTGTTAAAATGCATACATGTACAATTATAATTCGGCACACTGCACATGACACCAGTGTTGTAGTATGAACATTTGTTTTCTATGGGCCCGTTCACACCAGATGCAGTACGATGCATTTTTTTACTGCATTCCAACTGCATAGACAAGGGGGTCTCCAAACTTTCTAAACAAGAGGCCAGTGCACTGTGTTTCATACCTCAGAGGGGGCCCCGGCTGGGGTCAGAGGGGACGAATGGCGACCCACCGCTGGGGTCAGAGGGGACGAATGGCGACCCACCGCTGGGGTCAGAGGGGACGAATGGCGACCCACCGCTGGGGTCAGAGGGGACGAATGGCGACCCACCGCTGGTGCTAGTGGGAACACAAATTTCCAATTGTTTATGTCATTGAGTGGAATGAATAAAAGCAAGCGAAGGGCCGCATCCGGCCCTCAGGCCAGGGTTTGGAGAGCACTGGCATAGACAGTCCCAAAATCCAGGTTATCCTAGGGGCGCAGTTTACACCATTGAAGTGCAGCAAAAAAAAAAAAGTACAGCAAGCTGTATTTTTCCACACATCTAATGCACAGAAATGTGCGCAAATGTGTGTAAACGCACAAGGAACGCAATGCATATAAAAGCAAAAAAAAAAAAATGACAGAAGCGACCTCAAAAGGAAATGCAAAGAAAAATGCACCACAAATGCATGTAAATGTGTGCATTAAATGGAAGTGACTGCATGCGTACGCACAGTTTGTGGTGTGAACATAGGGCCCCTATGTGTCTGTGAGGTGAGCTACGTTCTTCCAGTGTGATAGAATGCAGGTGAGGTCTGTATGTGTGAACAGGGCCACAGGGTTGTGTGAATGCATTCCGTGTACAATGTTTACATAGAAGACGATACAGAGCCCTCCATCCCAGCAGTGACCCACCCCCATTCCCCCCCGGTCACTAGCCATGGTGGGTGCAGAGGGAGGCCTGTGGGGCCTGTGTACCCAGGAAAGTCCTGAGTGGTGTAGGTAGGAGCTGAGCCCGCCTAGAAGCCAGGACCTGCCATGTATGTGATGGGGAGTAGTGAGGAGCAGGCCGGCGTGTGAGGGGAGCAGGCCATGGACGGTGTGTGCAGTGGACGGTGTGGTGTGTATCCTCCGCCCGCTCGCTCTCCCTCCCTCAGTTGTGAAGTTGTCTCCTCAGCCGTGTGTCACCTTCATCCTCCGGTGTCCAGGGCGGCCTCGGTACTCACACTGCTCTCCGTACTCCGCTCATCCTCCCATCTGCAGGGCAGCAATCAGGACAATCTCTGCCTCCTCTGCATCCGTCCGCTCCGTCTCTTCCCTCCCGGGCAGCTCTCGTTACAGAGATGACATCATCCCTTCAGACATGCACCTGATTCTCAGGATGCGGCCCCTCCTCCCACACACAGGTCATTGTTTTCCTTAAAGGAGCTGCTCGGGATTCGGCTGCTGCAATCTCCTCCTCGGCGGTGTCTTCCTTTGCTGGAGAGCTCAGCCCGGAATAATGACTGGAAAGGCAGCCCAGTGCTGAGTGCGGCGGGCTGGGAGGACCTGATCATGGGAGCTATGAGGAGGACGGAGCTCACTGGGTCCTGTCCATTCAGTGCACGGTGGGGGGACCGCTCCGACTGGAAGGGGAATGGGCGATACTGAGGGGACAGCTGACTAGGAGCTCCACAGTACAAAGAGGCTGTGCTGCCAGGGAAGGAGGGAGCACTCAATGGAGGTATAGGAATGGGCTGAGCTGGGAGCACAGGGCGCCCTGGGAGTTACATGGCCACTGCTCCACATGTTACATGGAAGTGGGCTCTGCTCCGAGGATATTGCCCACCTGATCCTTTCACTCCATGGGCCCCTGCGCTCTGTGGCTTGCGCGCTCCGGGCCCCTGCGCTCTGTGGCTTGCGCGCTAAATGCTGGTCATTGAAGGCCTATACAGGCTACCACAGGGGTGGACTGACAACTCATGGGGTCCCCGGGCAATAGGGGATCATGGGGCCCCTGTGTCCTAGCCCACACTCAAACCACACCCAAAAAAGCCTATGAAAGGTACCAGGGGCACTTCATGGGGCCCCCTACTAACTCCGGGCCCTCGGGCAGTGCCCGAGTTCCCAAATAGTCAGTCCGCCCCTGGGCTACCACTCCCTTCTCAATGAAGGTTTTCAGAATACAAAGCACCCATTTTGTAATTACTTTAATTTTTGCTTATTGATAAAGAATATTCCAGTTTAAAATTATACTCATTTTATAGAACTTATTTCAACATTACATACAAATAAAAATTCCCAAGACTACTGAAGTGGTGCCAGTCAGAAATGGCAAAAACAATATAAATATATATATTTATATCAGGTACTTCTATAGTGCCGTCAATTTACGCAGTGCTTTACACACATATATATATATATATTGTACATTCACATCAGCCCCTAACCCTCAAGGGGTGTACAATCTAAGGTCCCTAACTTACATTCACACATACTAGGGCCAATTTAGGCAGGATCCAATGAACCTACCAGCATGTCTTTGGAGTGTGGGAGGAAACCAGAGTAGCCGGAGGAAACCAACACATGCACAGGGAGAACATGTAAACTCCAGGCAAGTGGAGCTGTGGCTGGGATTCAAACCAGCGACCCTAGTACTGCTAGGCTGAAGTGCTAACCATTTAACACACACCTCACATTTTTGTAAATATTTGATTCTATCTTTTCATGTGACAACACTGAAGAAATAACACTTTTCTACAATGTAAAGTAGTGAGTGTACAGCTTGTATAACAGTGTAAATTTGCTGTCCTCTCAAAATAACTCAACACACAGCCATTAATGTCTAAACTGCTGGCAACAAAAGTGGATACACCCCTAAGTGCAAAATGTCCAAATTGGGCCCAATTAGCCATTTTCCCTCCCCGGTGTCATGTGACTCATTAGTGTTACAAGGTCTCAGGTGTGAACGGGGAGCAGGTGTGTTAAATTTGGCGTTATCGCTCTCTCTCATACTGGTCACTGGAAGTTCAACATGGCATCTCATGGCAAAGAACTCTCTGAGGATCTGAAAAAAAGAATTGTTGCTCTACATAAAGATGGCCTAGGCTATAAGAAGATTGCCAAGACCCTGAAACTGAGCTGCAGCACGGTGGCCAAGACCATACAGCAGTTTAACAGGACAGGTTCCACTCAGAATAGGCCTCGCCATGGTTGACCAAAGAAGTTGAGTGCATGTGTTCAACGTCATATCCAGAGGTTGTCTTTGGGAAATAGATGTATGAGCGCTGACAGCATTGCTGCAGAGGTTGAAGGGGTGGGGGTCAGCCTGTCAGTGCTCAGACCATACGCCGCATACTGCATCAAATTGGTTTGCATGGCTGTCGTCCCAGAAGGAAGCCTCTTCTAAAGATGATGCTCAAGAAATCCCCCAAACAGTTTACTGAAGACAAGCAGACTAAGGACATGGATTACTGGAACCATGTCCTGTGGTCTGATGAGACCAAGATAAACTGATTTGGTTCAGATGGTGTCATGTGTGTGTGGCGGCAACCAGATGATGAGTACAAAGACAAGTGTGTCTTGCCTACAGTCAAGCATGGTGGTGGGAGTGTCATGGTCTGGGGCTGCATGAGTGCTTTCGGCACTGGAGAGCTACAGTTCATTGAGGGAACCATGAATGCCAACATGTACTGTGACATACTGAAGCAGAGCATGATCCCCTCCCTTCAGAGACTGGGCTGCAGGGCAGTATTCTAACATAACGACCCCAAACACACGTCCAAGATGACCACTGCCTTGCTAAAGAAGCTGAGGGTAAAGGTGATGGACTGGCCAAGCATGTCTCCAGACCTAAACCCTATTGAGCGTCTGTGGAGGAGCACAAGGTCTCTTACATCCACCAGCTCCGTGAAGTCATCATGGAGGAGTGGAAGAGGACTCCAGTGGCAACCTGTGAAGCTCTGGTGAACTCCATGCCCAAGAGGGTTAAGGCAGTGCGGGAAAATAATGGTGGCCACACAAAATATTGACACTTTGAGCCCAATTTGGACATTTTCACTTAGGGGTGTACTCACTTTTGTTGCCAGTGGTTTAGACATTAATGGCTGTGTGTTGAGTTATTTTGAGGGGACAGCAAATTTACACTGTTATACAAGCTGTACACTCACTACTTTACATTGTAGCAAAGTGTCATTTCTTCAGTGTTGTCACATGAAAAGATAGAATCAAATATTTACAAAAATGTGTGGGGTGTACTCACTTCTGGGAGATACTCTATATTACCTGTTTCTTCTACAGATATTTCTTTAACAGGCTGTCCAGCAAACGTAGCAGTTACAGCAGCTTCAACCTTCAAAAGCAGAACTTTTAGTATAAATTTAAAAATCAGCAAGAAGGAAGGTGTGTGGTGTTTTTTTTTTATTTATTGCAGAAGAGACGTGTTCTGGGGAATTCTGGAGTGTCTCTGTGTGGCTCTGCATGACAATATCAGTGCTTGCCTCAAATTCATGTACCTGTTGGAAACAAGTACATGAATTTGGGGCAAGCACTGCCATTTGTGGTGGCAATGCACACTGAGGTTGGAGTTTCTATATGGACTAGGTTCAGATCTCTGTGTGTGGGGAATGCTTGCAAAATTGTGCATGCTCCTGACATGTAGAGAAACATGCTGCCATTTAGCAGATGCACTGTTGCACAATTAATTGTTGATGGCTCCCTCACACATCTGCCAATGTGCGTATTTTCACATGCGCCAATCCACAGGGGGCCGCAGCACCATGTGGTTCGGTGTGGTACATTTGTTCCTCATTGAAATGAATGGACTGCTGTACACATAATGTGTGGAAATGGGCCTGCACTTGTTCATACCTGCCAATGTGAACCAAGCCTTAGTGCAGCTGAGCTCTCTTCTCATTGCTGCAGTTGTCACACAGACAGAGCAGCAGCCAAGGAGTTTCATAGCTGGGTTGGTGGAGTCTGATGGGAATTCAAAGAATAGTTCATCATCAAGTCGGCTCCTCTGACAGTAGGGCGTGGGCTGATTACATTGCCAATAGACAGCGTGATATTAGCTATGGAGTCAGCTCACTGTCTGCTTCCTTCAAAAGGAGAGAGTGGACCTGATTGGGTACCAGTCCCTCAGCTTCCCCATCAAGTTCTGCCTGCTGTCAGCATCCCTGATTGCTAGGAGCCTGTTGGCTATGAATCTGACAGCATTCTTGACCGCCAGTGACAGGTGGGGAGGAGGTAGATACACAGCGTACAGAGACGGGCACTTGGCTTGTCTCTGTACACCAAGCTCCAGTTTTGTTATCTATGAACTAGAGGTTATTCATTTTATATATATATATTTTTTTTAATTTGGTGCAGCCAGAGTATCACGTTGTAAAAGTGCCACTATGGAGAACTTTGTGCATCTGATGCAGGTTTTAGTAAACCTTCTGAAAATGGTGGCAGGGTTTTTTAAAGGACCATTTGCCAGAAAAGTTGCACAAATGCTTTATTGAATTTTCTCCATTGTGTCTCTTCTGCTACAAAGTATGCTTGCCTTCCTCCTCACAAACCTCTTAAAGTGGTTCTAAAGCATGAAGGTAAAAACCTTCTGTGTGCTGCACTCCCCCGTGCCCCCCTTTATACTCACCTGAGCCCTACTGTGATCCAACGATGTGCAGAAGAGCTGGGGACTCTCTCTCCTCATTGGTTGAGACAGCAGCAGGAGCCATTGTCAACCACAGCCAGTAAACCAATGAGAGAGAGAGAGGGCAGGGCCGAGTCGAGCCGTGGCTCCGTGTGCCGGGTGCCCCTATAGCAAGCTCTTTGCTCTGGGTGCACCCGACAGAAGGGAGTGGGCTAGGAGCGCCAGGGGGGGACCCCAGAAGAGGAGGATCAGGGCTGCTCTGTGCAAAACCACTGCACACAGCAAGTAAGTATAACATGTTTATTATTAAAAAAAAACAAAACTGATCCTTTATCTCTTTAAACTACATGTGCGGCTCAGGGTACAATCCTGGCATCTGCTGAGTGTCACAATGAATGAGCTCCAGAGTTACATCATCCTAGCTGGACCAATCAAAATGGCCAAAGATTCCCAAACCCCAGAAGCATTTGATAAGAAGATTTCAATGCCAGCTGATTTTCCACTGTTTGGCTACAGTTATTGTTTGGTGGACGGCAGTACACAAGAGGACTGTGATGGGGCTGCATTGTTTTTATGTGGGTGTGTGGGGGGGTGTCTGCCTTGTTTGTATGATGGGGGCTGCATTGTATGCATGTGTGAGGGGGGCTGCATTGTTTGTATGATGGGGGCTGCATTGTATGCATGTGTGAGGGGGGCTGCATTGTTTGTATGATGGGGGTTGCATTGCATGTATGTGTGTCAGAGGGAAGAGGGCTGCATTGTATGTATGTAAGTATGAGGAGGAGGGCTGCATTGTTTGTATGCATGAAAGGCAGAGTGCAGCATTGTCTGTATGTGGGAGGGGGGCAAGGTGGGGACTGTAACAATTATGCGCAATAGAGACATGGAAGCTGTACACAACAGCCATCTTGTTAAGATCTCAGCCATTTTGTTTTTCATGAACAATCATCTTTCTCCACTCCTCCCTCCTCTTGAAAATGGAATTTGTGGCTGTAAGTTGTAAAGAACTTCAAAAGAGCCTCTTATCTTAAATAAAACACAAATAGAGGCCAGCTCCAGAGCTGTAAACCGCTAATTAGTCTTGGCAGGATGTCTATTTTGCAAAGACACTTTCCTCTGCCTTCTGATAAAACAATCACTCAGTCCAGCCATCACAAATAACCTGTTAGGCCATTAGAGCTCTAGGAATGCAGAGCGTACCATAAAACGTATATTCCACATGTAACAATTACCCATACAATTCATAGAATTCAACTGGAACAGGGCACAATAATATTAGGTATATATTTGAATAGAGCATATGCCGAACCAAACAAGGTCCTACATGACGATGTTAGCACATAAGAAAGGGGAGAAAGCAGTCTCTTCCCTCCTGGGTGACAAAGGTATGCTGTGTTTGGTATCCCTGGGTTTGAAATATAATTCTGAATATTAATCTGACAGTTGCTAGAATACCACCTGCACATATTGGAGGTTATTAATTTTAGTGTGAAATTGTAGTTGGGACTTGGTCATAAACTTGGTGACCTCCTAGCACCCATCCCCTAAACCGGATGTTTGGTCAGTTGTTCTCGGGCGACAACTCTTTTATACCATAGAAAAGGACTGACAGGCCTGGTGAAGAGGAGCTTTCGTTTAACATCAATCAAGAAACATCTTAAGGGACTTGAGAGCCAAGGCAACATTTTTGCTCAGACAATTGGACTCTGCTAAATCAGGACTTTGCAAGTATTCTGCCTTCTTAACTCCTTTGTTTTATTTTTCTGTTGCATTATTGTCCTCTTTATGTCTTTGTAACATCTTTTTCTGTAAATATTTTGATTGCACCATTTTGATCTTTTTAGTAATAAACCCTATTTTGAAAAAGTTTTGAAACTGTCTCTAAAACCTTTAATGCAAACTAAAGAATCCCTGTCTCTTGAAGAGTGCTACTGTATATAATTATCCTCTGAATATACCTGTCTGTGGTGACAGTGTTTGTTGCAGACGCTTATGATAAAATCATAGTGTTATTGCTAGGATTTGTGAGTTTCCTCCTTCTCTGTTAAAAGGTGGTGGTGGCAGTGTGAAGGGTTAATTGCGTAATTAATCTAACCCAGTGACAATTGCTCTGAGGCTGCTGGCACATAGATTGTGGTCCCGCGAGCTGGAAAACCTTTGTGCAGGGTGCACCTGAGAGTGGCATTGTTGCGCAAGTGACAGCGCAGTGCAAGATCAGCTGGTCTTTTGTTACGAGTTGGTGAGAAGGGCAGGGGTTGGGCGCTGTGTTCCGTCACAGGGACTGCATTGTATGTATGTGTGAGGGTAAGAGGGAATACATTGCATGTTAGTGTGAGAAGGATAAGGATGGAGGTGCATTGTTATGTGTCTAGGGGTGGGGGTTAGAGTTCTGAGTTCTACCCGAGTGTGAGTGCAGTGTGCGTATTCAAGGGGGGGGGTCTGTACTATATGTATGTGTGGGGTAGTCGGGGCTGCACTGTATGTGAATGTGGGCAGATGCGAGTAGTAGTGGAAGGGGGGTACATAGACAAGCACTGGAAGGTGACTTTGGGGGGTTGCTTTTGGAGGGAGAGTTTTGCTGGCAAGTGGTGGCATTCAGAGGGGAATGGTAGATGAGGGGGTGCAGAGGTTAATGGGTAGGTATTGCGAAGCCCATAAGTATCAGCTGCAGACAAGAAGAGCAGGGAAGAGGACAGGAGGGAGTGGCTGATGGTGATTTTCGGAAGGGTTGCTTTTGAGGAAATAGTTTTGTTGTGGGGAGGTGTTTATTGAAAATGGGGTTGTTAGGTAAGGCAGGTTCTTTATTTTGGCAGGGCAGCTTTACTGGGTGGAGATTTTCCTGAATGCCATCACACATCACTGTGTTGTGTGTTAAATAGTTCTCACCTGTATGTTAAGGTAACATTGTATACCACAATTCTGCATAATCCCTGGACACTGTATGCCAAGTGTAAATTTGTACTCCTGACAACAGTGTTTATTTTCGGAAGAATTGCTAAAGAGCCCCTGATTATTTTAATAACGTCTTTCTTTAAGGTACACTCAGAAGAAATAAGGTTTATATGTGTCTGAAATTCTTGTGTGTTCCTGTAATTCAAGAGACCCTATGACCAAACAAAGCATTTTTTTTTTCTCTTTTTTTCCTTTTTTTTTTTTTTTTTTTTTTTTTTTTAAACTGTGAAAAATTTGTAGGAAGGGGACGCTTCTGGGAGTTTCCGATCTTAATATCTTCTCTCTCTGTAGCTGTCACACTGCATACAAGGGGCTTATGCTTTCAGCCTCTGAATTGTTGGCTTTGCAGGGAGCAGTGGCCACTACCACAGTATTCATCTGCTTGCGTTTAGCTCAGGTGAGACTCCCTGCAAAGTTGTACATTGACATTGATAAAGCAGATGTCTCTTTAAAGCATATTTTGTGGGTACAAGGACTGTAGCTGCTGTGTATACAGCATGTTGGTTTGGGTTCTGGTACTACATTCATTTAAATTCCTACTATTATTAGCACAGTGCAGCCACACCCTTCGTTTGTCACAGCAAGCTGTGCGCTTCAGTTCTTGCTTTAGGGGTTCCCCAGGTATTTTACAATCCTTACAATGACCCGTTTCTCCTGGCCTTCATTTTGTCTTTAGCTGATCCTGTTCTAAGGAGACCACCAGAGGCAGAGAACAGCAAGGTCCCACAACGTCACTGCACTTAAGTTTCAGCTCTAGAGCTACGCACTGATACTGAAGCTATTGCAATGGCAGCTTGGAGTGGAAACCCAGCTGCAGAAGACATGGTCATGCACATGGGGGATGTATTTTGGCATCCTCGTCTTGAGTGCCGGATGATCCCAAATTGATGACCACATTCACAATGCTTGTAGGCAGGTGCCTACAAAAGGGTTAAAGTGTTTGTGCTGGTTTACTTATGTTCACAGCTGGCTGGGTCCACTGTGCTGTTTCTAATGTTGCTGCTACAGTGTTGATGTGTTCCTGGGTTTACTTGCTTAGGTTGGTGAGAGGAATGGGTTAAACTGCTGCTAGAGGTTAATGCTGCTGTTATGATGTTGTGCCATTTTTCTGAGTTACACCACCCCCTGCCAGTCTCACCATATAAAAGGGGCTCTTCAGTGCCCAAGGGAGCTCTCCTTGGTCTGCTGCTAAAATGTAGGCTGTTACTCTACTGGACTTTGCTCCCATCTGGGGCCCAGCCGGGTTCCCAATGTGGTTGGCTTTTGTGGACTCTAAGGAATAAATGCTACCTCTGTGGATTGCTGCCCAAATGGACTTTTGCCTTCAAAGGGACTGCTTATGGACTTGCCATCTGCTTAAGGTACAGTCACTTTATGGGGTAATTGGAGAACTCAGTACAGGAATGTATGTGAAGTTGCTTGGAAGAACTGTTCCTGTATGCTGGTGCACTACATAAATAAAGACTGTTGTTGTTCCTTCCTAAACCTAGTCTGAAGTCTCTAAAAAGGTTGCTATACATGTCATATCTAATAAATAAGTCTTACATCATGGGGACCCTAGTTTAGAGTAGGCACAGTACACTTTGTCCAGCATGGGGGATGCAGTCTGGCATGGGCTATGTTGCTGTTACCAAAGACAACCATAGATGTATCTTTTCTATAATCATCCAACCAGTCAGGGAATGGGTGACTTGGCAAGCATGACAGTTACTATGGTAGTAAAGGGGTATTTTATCTCCTTTCCCTGCAGCCAGTGCTCACATACTAGGAGCACTGGAGTGCTTAGGGACCTAGTCTGGATGTCACAGGAGGGTACAAACATGTAGTTACAATAAAGTACATTTCCTGCATTGAGCAAGAGCTGTCGGACATTTCATTGAGAGTGACACGAGATTTAACAGCCTCATATAAGTTTCAAAATGTTAATGCAACTTTGAAAGTTGTTTGAAATCATCTTAAACACAGTATGTAACGTTCATTAAAATAACTCATAGTGATTACCGAAGAGGGTTAATGTAGACAGGAATTGGCTGACAGAGGCTACTGGAGATCATCAGTGCTAAGATACAAAACAAAAGGATAAAAAGGGAGGAAAGAAACATGACAATTGTTTATGGTACACAGTTTTAGCAAACTAACAGTTAGGGTTTAGATCTCTTTTCCTTAGACAATTGTGCTTTGAACATTGTTTTCCTGCAGTAAAAGCAACCACAATGCCAAGTACTACTCTAATCTCATAGGGTTTTTGCTATCTATAGCAATCAAGCAGGATTTAGCTGACATTCTATGATCCACACTATCACATACAGTATTACAAAGGAATCTGATTATGACAGGCATCGTTCACTTTTTTAGCTGCTCATGTTTTGTCTTTCTTGAGAACATTTCATTAAAAAATGTTCTAACTTTATTAAATGATTGATATTTTATTAATACCCCAGGGAAAAGCTTGTCAACAATAAAAGATTTTTTGAAAATTATGCTCCATGTAAGGAACAGGTATTTCTAACACTTGAATGCTGATAATCAGAAAACTAAATGTCTATTTGCTTCTAACTACAGGTTCAGCATAGCTGCACTTTTTCTCCAGCTTTAATTCCAAACAGAAAAAATCCACTCACTGAAGATCCTAGACAATGGGTGAAAGAATTCCATTATAGGACAAAGAAACTCTTGAATTATAAATCATGTGAAGCATTTTTTTACCAAGACATCTATACTATGCCCCTTAGTGGGAACCTATTATTCTATACTGTTTGCATTTAAAGGGTCAGTAACCCTAGGATTTGATGTATGGAAAGAGCTAAGAATACACCCACAAATGCTAAGTTAAATATTCCAATGCCCGGGAAGAATATGAGATATTTCACAAGGGCAAGGTGCTAGCCTTTTTCAACAAATTATTTCACATGCTGTATGCCAATGTTTATCTCTTCATGTGCAAGCTGTTATGTCATAAGTGCCAATGTTGAAGCCCACTCATATTTTTGCATTCTAGTACCATTTTTAGCACATATTACCGTAATGCACAATAATGAAAGGGGCCTTTACATTCACCAGGAAGCAGATAACATGTATAGACACCAAATACAGCAATTCAGCTTCAGTGTTTTCACTATTTCCTGCACTGATACAATCCTTAAATGTCTTCAAACCATTTTATTAATGTACTTTAGCTGAAATTCAAGACCTTTAATGCAACTATAACCAATAAAAACACTATGCATATTTATAAAGCATTTGCATGGCAATTTGAAAATACAAATGGGGCAAACAAAAAGTTGTTAGGCCTTTTCCTGGGCAGGTTGAATGCTTCTCATTGATACCATGATACTTAGCCCAACAAGAGAAGACACAGAGAATGCTGGTATAGGTTCAAAATCTTGAGCACACAAGGAATTCTACCTCAATAAGGTTGTGATACCATCAGAAATGGAAGAAATCTGGAGTTATTGATCTGAAGGAGGTGATGTCTGCTATGGGCTCATTGAGGGACACTTGTGTGCAAGTGTCACATACCTGCTAGGAGACTGAAATGATGAGGGTGGCCTCTCTTGTATCTCCAGCTCAAGCACCCCTGGAAGACAGTGCCAAGGGGCAGAAGGAACATACTGTATAAGTGCTGGAAGATGTGGACTGCAGGACCTCAGACTGGAGATGTCAACCTTGAAGATCCATCAGAGCATATAGGTAGAAATGTTAGTGTGAGTTGAGGCATCCGTAGCAACACAAGGAGAAAGCAGCAGAGATTAAAGGAGAACTCTTGTTGGGCTGCATGTTCAGAATGGTGGAATCCACAAGTGGGGGTTGGACCCCCCCCCATTGAATGCGACTTTCTGCATGGATTATCCACGTTAAAGCTGGAAGGTTGTGTTTACTATAAATTCAAAATTTTCCAACCTTTCCAAATATAAGTGCTTGTCATCTTTATCAAACCATCACACTTCAAAAAATACTGTATATTTTCTCCTCTTGTTTTCTTTTCCATTTATAATTCATCATGAATGGAAATTAATTCCCAGTGGTATATGGCTTCTCTGATTTATTATGG
Source organism: Staurois parvus (assembly GCF_062004578.1). Taxonomy (NCBI): domain Eukaryota; kingdom Metazoa; phylum Chordata; class Amphibia; order Anura; family Ranidae; genus Staurois; species Staurois parvus. The sequence goes on along the minus strand of NW_028318032.1, from coordinate 1,069,178 downwards.
TTAAATAGTAGATTTTATCTATTCAGCCATCTCAATCTTGCAAATGAATTCCTCCAAAATCTTCTTTCTATACCCTTTATGTTCACATCTATTTATTAATACATCTGTCCTATTACTGTAATCTTCTATCATGTCTGAATTTCTGTAGAGTCTCATATTCTGCCCTTGAGCAATAATTTTTTGTACAGATTTTTTTATTTTAAAAAATGCTAAAGTACATCTAAAGCCTCCTGTAGCACAAATTGAGTTACTATGTGATGTATGAGCCTTATAAAGTAAATGGAAAAACTTCCTTTGCCTTCCCTAACTGAGCAAAATCATCCATCATTAGTTTTTCACATGCTTCCCCTGTCTTGGTATGCTGAGGCCTTAAGATTTCCCTTCATTGGAACTAAGGGGCTAGGCCCAACGCCTGAAAAACAACCCCACACCATAATTTGGCACAATGCAGTCAGGCAAGTACTGTTCTCCTGGCAACCGCCAAACCTGCACATATCCATCGGATTGCCAGACAGAGAAGTGTGATTCATCACTTCAGAGAACACGACTCCCCTGCGCTAGAGTCCAGTCTCGGTGTGCTTTACACCACTGCATCTGCAACCAGATGTAAGGCTTGGATGCAGCTGCTCGGCCATGGAAACCCATTACATGAAACACTCTACACACTGTTGTTGTGCTAATCTGAAGGCCAAGTGAAGTTTGGAGGTCAGAAGCTGGTAATCATGCAGACCAGCAGTGTTTACTGGAGCTTGTAGTGGTGACAGTGCCAAGCAAGGAGAGATGGCAGAGGCTAGTAAATGTGGCAGGCCAGCAAAGGTGATCCAAGCTGGTAAAGCTGGCAGTTACAAGCCAGGAGAGGTGACAGAAGCTGGTAACCGTGACAGGCCAGCAGAGGTGGCAGTAACTCATATCAGTGGTAGTAGCAGGCCAGGAGAGGTCAGAAGCTGTTAATAAAGGCAAGCTAGCAAAAGTGGCAGGAGCTGCTAATGGTGAGAGGACAGCAGATGTGGCAGAAGCTGGAAATGGTGGCAGGCCAGCAGAGGTAACGAGCTGTAATAGTGTCAGGAGACACCACTCAGTCAAAAAGGTCCAGTATTTACTATGCAAGCTAAGACCAGTGGCCCAGCCTGGACACCCAATAGTACATGGGCTCCTCAATTCAAAGAGTGTCCAAATCCACCCTGGACCCAAAGTAGTCTACAATCATATGGTTTAGGCACTAGCTGTGACTGCTGTGTGATGGCTGTGTTTGGAAAAATGTATTAAAAGCATCTGTGAGGCAGCCACCACCACAGCTGCTCTTCAAGTTGGTTGGGGACTTGTGCTGCTTCTTCATCTATCACTAGATAAGGTGGCACTTGGCCTATAGCTTTTAGGTCTGGTCTAGTAGCTGTCTTTAATGCGGGTCAAAAGGGGCAGCTGCCCAGGGCTCAGCCATTGTTGTGGGGCCCAAAGCAGCTGCCCCCTGAGTGCGCGCTGCCCGCCAGGGTTTTTTTTCCAGCCTTAATTCCGCCACCTCTGTCACTGCTCACTTCTGTCACTGCTTCTGTATTTACAAGTGACAGTGCTCCTCTTTCTTGGCGGCCGCTTACAACACTCCCTGCTCTACACATTGATCTCTATAGGAGAGCAGAGGAGGGAGGGTATGTGGAATCCACACAGGCAAAAGCTCCTCGTCATCCGCAGCCTGCATGGACACACTGTAAGTACTCCTCTGCAGCCCCACTGTGAAAATTGTGTGTGTCTGTGTGTGTGTTTTGAGTGGGTGAGCTCTGAAATGAAATGTGTTAGGAAGGGAGCTTTAGACTGGCCATACACTATACAATTGTCTTGAGAATTTTGCTTTAGATTTACCAAAAACCATATAATACGAGGCCAAACCTAAACCACACTTTCAGCTGTATCCAATTGGGAAGGCCCTTGCACTACATAGTTGAAGGTAAATCTAAAGGAAATTGGACAGAAAATTGTACAGTGTATGGCCAGCCTAACAGAGTCTATCCATATTAGGATTGGAAGCATATGACCAACCAATCGGGTGCCTTTATCTTAGAAGCTGCATATCAAGAGAGGTTTTTTGATTGTAAGTAGTCATCATAGAAGGATCTAGCAGTATGTAGGGCAGTGTACAGAGGTCTGTAGGATGTACAGAAATGTACAGAGATCAGTAGTATGTAGGGCAGTGTACAGCAGTCAGTAAAATGCACAGCATTGTACAGCAGTTTACAGAGATTAGTGGTATGTACAGCAGTGTACAGAGGTCAGTAGTAGGTAGTGCAGTGTATAGAGATTAGTAGTATGTAGGGCAGTGTACAGAAATCAATAGCAGGTAGTGCAGTGTACAGAGATCAGTAGGATGTATAACAGTGAACAGATGTCAGTAGGATGTAGAGCAGTGAACAGAGGTAAGTAGTAGATAGTGGCATGTACAGAGGTCAGTAGGATGTAGAGTAGTGTACAGAGGTTAGTATTAGGTGGGGCAGTTCAGGGCAGAGGACAGGATGTCACCAGGGCACAGGAATGTGTCAACCATCTGTGGTAGTGAGCCCTTGTAGATTGCCAACTCGGGGTTCCCCAGGGCACGGAATCTAAGCCCCAGCCTGCTTCTTCACCAGGGCCCCTGATGGTGGGGATGAACTTGCAGCAAGCTGGAACCAGGTCGTGGCCCCCAGGTACTGAGGATGCGGAGAACGCTCACGTGAGCAGAGTACTATAACAGGAGACAACAGTAAATCTGGTAGACAAGCCAAGGTTAGGACGGGTGGGAAACAAGCATAGTCAGTGGATGGAGCTGGGATCGGTAGTAGATACGGGTAGTCAGATACAGGAGTAGCAAGAACCAGGAGATCAGAGAACTAAGAAGTTGCTCAAGCAAAGTGGGCTAGACTGAGCATGTCTGATATGGACAAGCAAACTAGGAGGCGGGCTAGGAAGTGATGGAAAGGAAGGAAATAAAACCCAGAGAACAGCAGGTGATGCCCATAGGTGAGCACAGGCAAACACACATGTGAAAGGAATCTGGGTAGGAAAAGCACTGCAGCAAGCAGGTACAGTGGGGCAAAAAAGTATTTAGTCAGCCACCAATTGTGCAAGTTCTCCCACTTAAAAAGATGAGAGAGGCCTGTAATTGGCATCATAGGTAGACCTCAACTATGAGAGACAAAATGAGAAAAAAAATCCAGACAATCACATTGGCTGATTTGGAAAGAATTTATTTGCAAATTATGGTGGAAAATAAGTATTTGGTAAATATCAAAAGTTCATCTCAATATTTTGTTATATATCCTTTGTTGGCAATGACAGAGGTCAAACGTTTCCTGTAAGTCTTCACAAGGTTGGCACACACTGTTGCTGGTATGTTGGCCTATTCCTCCATGCAGATCTCCTCTAGAGCAGTGATGTTTTGGGGCTGTCGCTGGGCAACACGGACTTTCAACTCCCTCCAAAGGTTTTCTATGGGGTTGAGATCTGGAGACTGGCTAGGCCACTCCAGGACCTTGAAATGCTTCTTATGAAGCCAATCCTTCGTTGCCCGGGCGGGTATGTTTGGGATCATTGTCATGTTGGAAGACCCGGCCATGTTTCATCTTCAATGCCCTTGCTGATGGAAGGAGGTTTGCACTCAAAATTTCACGATACATGGCCCCATTCATTCTGTCCTGTACATGGATCAGTCGTCCTGGTCCCTTTGCGGAGAAATAGCCCCAAAGCATGATGTTGCCACCCCCATGCTTCACAGTAGGTATGGTGTTCTTTGGATGCAACTCAGCATTCTCTCTCCTCCAGACACGACGAGTTGTGTTTCTACCAAACCGTTCTATTTTGGTTTCATCTGACCATATGACATTCTTCCAATCCTCTTCTGGATCATCCAAATGCTCTCTAGCAAACTTCAGACAGGCCCGGACATGTACTGGCTTAAGCAGGGGGACACGTCTGGCACTGCAGGATCTGACTCCCTGGTGGCGTAGTGTGTTACTGATGGTAGCCTTTGTTACGTTTGACCCAGCTCTCTGCAGGTCATTCACTAGGTCCCCCCATGTGGTCCTGGGATGCTCACCGTTCTTGTGATCATTTTGACCCCACAGGGTGAGATCTTGCATGGAGCCCCAGATCGAGGGAGATTATCAGTGGTCTTGTATGTCTTCCATTTTCTAATTATTGCTCCCACAGTTGATTTGTTCACACCAAGCTGCTTTCCTGTTGCAGATTCAGTCTTCCCAGCCTGGTGCAGGTCTACAATTTTGTTTCTGGTGTCCTTCACCAGCTCTTTGGTCTTCACCATAGTGGAGTTTGGAGTGTGACTGTTTGAGGTTGTGGACAGGTGTCTTTTATACTGATAACAAGTTCAAACAGGTGCCATTGATACAGGTAATGAGTGCAGGACAGAGGAGCCTCTTAAAGAAGAAGGTACAGGTCTGTGAGAGCCAGAAATCTTGCTTGTTTGTAGGTGACCAAATACTTATTTTCCGCCATAATTTGCAAATAAATTCTTTCCAAATCAGCCAATGTGATTGTCTGGATTTTTTTTCTAATTTTATCTCTCATAGTTGAGGTATACCTATGATGCCAATTACAGGCCTCTCTCATCTTTATAAGTGGGAGAACTTGCACAATTGGTGGCTGACTAAATATATTGTTGCCCCACTGTAAGAATACACAAACAAGAAACTGCAGGCTAACTTGTGACAGACTGGGCATCACCAGGGCACAAGACTGGTTGTCACCAGGGCACAAGACTGGGCATCACCAGGGCACAGGACTGAGCATCACCAGGGCACAAGACTGGGCATCACCAGGGCACAGGACTGGTTGTCACCAGAGCACAAGGCTGGGCATCACCAGGGCACAGTCAAGGGGCCTACCATGGCACAGTAAAAGAGATTAGGAGAGTGCAGGGCACAGTGCAGGGAATGAGGAGGGGAAAGCACAGTGGGATCAGGAGGGAATACAACAGGGGGCATGGAAGGGCACCGTACAGGGGAGAGTGAAAATCTGGGGGCAGTGACAACCCTTAAGGAGGTCATTTGTCACAGTGCTACATGAAAAAGGAGATGCCATTTTCCCATTTATTCTCTAACAGCACTTCTATGCTAAAATGCAGTAATTCAGCATCCTTAGCATACAGTAGAGGTGCTTGTAACCTAATCCATAATATGCTGCTAGTTGCATTTACCTCCAGACACACTTGCTTAGCTTACTCTGCTCAGCTCACCGTCACACCACCCTCTTCCAGGCGGGAGCAATCTCAGAGGTCTGGCACATCTCCATCCCACCCACTCAAACAGCAGTGGCCAGGAAGAGCCAACTCAGGGATGTTCCTTATTAATGCAGGACAGTGGCTGGGGGAGTGCGGTAGGGGGAGGTACAAGGGGCAGAGAATCCAGTCATGATGTGCGGGCAGAGGACAGCAATCCCCTATACTGAGATCATGGTGATCCGTGCTGTGAAGCCTTTAGGCATGTCTGCGGCAGAAGTGGCACGGCCTTTCTACAGGGCATCAGAGCAGCCCAAGGGACAACCGCACCTCAAACCAGTCCTCCCCTACCCAGGGTTGTGAGGAAGAGGCCCTTGTCTCCATCAACATGGGGACAAGCTATTTTGGGGGAGACCTCTCCCCAAAACACCCCCCCATGTTTAGGGCATGTGGCTTGGCAAGGTTCAGGAGGGGGAACACTTGCTCATCCACGCCCTTCCCTGGCCAGCCAGGCTGCTAGCTTATGGGGGATCCCACCCCAACTTTTCAAAGCCATCCAGTATAACAAATATGCAAAATTAATCCAGAGGAAACAAAAACAAAATCCCAAAATGAACTAGACCAACACAGCGAAAACGAATGAACAGTATTAATAATCTGAAATGATACAAGATAAAATACAAAATTGTGCAGGTTTACTTATCGCTCTAAGCTCTGCTGTACAGGGATAATGTGCAGCTTGTGTGGTCTCCAACAGTTATATTGGCAATGTTTAGATTGCTGTGCTTTCATTGAGTTATTGTTGTGCTGCCACCTCGTGGTCATTGCATTCATTGCAGTTATTTTCTGTGTATCCTCCCCTTTGTGTGATGTCATTTTTTCCTTCTTCATTATAAGTTCCTGCTATCCTTCCTGCAGTACAAACGGTGAGATGAGGAAGAAATATTCCTTTTGACTGCTACAAATGCTAACATCTATGGTATCAAATTGTTTGCCTGAATCCGTCTGCAAGGAATAAAGATATTTGTGGGTGCAAAGCATAGTGATCTTTGGTGAGTTCAGCTATTGGATGGCCTGCAGTGATGGTCTTTGCTCTATTCAAGCCAGGCAAAGGGTTCTCAGGAAGGGCAAGCTTTGTGCCATCTGCCATCTGTGAAAGCACATGGTCACACAATCATACATTACAGAACAAAGTTAAAGCCGAAGCACACTATATAACCAACACAGATTCTCACAGAAAACTATGAAACTACTAGAGATGAGCTCTTCAGCAATCCTAATGAATAGAACTGCATACGTTAGTTGTTTTAGCATTTTAACAATGAAGCAGCAGATTTAAAGTGGTTATATACCCTCTCATATACCCAGTGAAGTGATTACCTTTAGATGATACAGAGATGAAACAAATCCTCCTACATATGTTTTATTTGTTTATCTGTGTGATGATCGCGGCGTCAGACCCCTGCCCTTCTCACCAAACTCGTGACCGAAGGACTAGCCAATCTAAAACCGCAATGTCACGTGTGTAACAATTCCACACCCAGCTGCGCCCTGCACACAGATTTTCCAGCTAATGGACCACAATCTGTGTATCTACAGCCTGAGAGCGATTGTTACTGGGTCAGGTTAATTACGCAATTAACCCTTCACACTGCCACCACCTCCTTTTTGTACAGAGAAAGAGGAAACTCGGCAATATCAGCAATAACACTAGGATGGTTGAAATAATCGTCTGTATACCACTGTCACCGCAGGCAGGTTATACAGAGGGTTAAACACACATAGTAGCGCTCTTCAGCGGCAGGAATTCATAATTTGCATAAAAGAGCTTTAGAAACAGTTCAACACTTTCAGAAAGTAAGATTTTATTACTAAAAGGTCAAAAGGGTGCAATAAAAATATTTACATAAAAAAGATGGAACCAATATATATATAAATATACAGAGAACAATAGCACAGCAAAGAGATAACAGAAAGGAGTTTAAAGGGTTAAAGTACTTGCCAATCAGCTTTGGTTTAAGCAGTTTCAAGTCTTATGAGCTCAAAAAGGATTTCTTGAATCTTGTCTCTCACTCAGTTTCGATGTTAAACGGGAGACTCTTCTTTCTCTCTCACGCATCGATTCATATCTTGGTCTAGGACATTTGCCGGCCTGGTCACTAGTATATTAATACTCATCTGCGGAATGGTTAGAGATGACACATGTCATATACAATTGAAAGGTTCAGGAGATATACTTTTCTGATTTTCTATGTATGCCAGGTAAGGGGTGTAACAATACCAGGAGAATGGTCTCAAATTGAAGCTTCCGAATATAGGCTCCATGTTTAGGTAATTATGTCCTATGTGAAGATATCAACTTATATGAAAAAGTGAGTTTTTAAAAGTAAGTCTGCTTTTACGACCCCTTGGAAGGTCTTTTGAAGTTCAGTGAGGGACTTGGTTTACACTTTTACGATATGCCAGATTGCACAGTTTCTTAGACAGAGAGGCACCCAGCTAGTGATGTTTTATAGCCAGGATGCCCTCCCACTGAGTTTGGTGCCTGTGATCTCTGCAAAAACACACTGACCACATGTCACTCAACAGAGAGGGAGGGGGGATGAGCAAAGAGGGGAGAGAGATCTACAAGATGGAGGGTTGGAGCAAAATGTTTGAACCGCGTCCATCTCTGTGGGTACAATTGCTACAGTCTGCAGTCTTCTCTTTTCTGCATCCCTTCAAATGTGCTGAATTTAGATAAAATCCTTCTGCATCTGTCAGTAGCACAGAGGAGGGGATGGGGAGCTGCAGTTAGAGCTCTCCTCTACAGTGTGTGAGAGCTGAGGAGGTTACTATGGTAACATTGTACTACTTTGGACATAGTGAAATATGAAAAAAAATCTTAAAAAAAAGAAAAAAAATTTAATAAAAAATTAAAAATAATTAAAAAAATATATATATATTTTTTTTTCATACTGTCACCAGTCAGTGTCCCTGATCACCGCCATGCCAGTTATATGAAGACGAAAAATTATGACAAAAGAAATACAACTTCAAAAAACTCGCCATGCCTCTTATGAAGTACATCGGACTGTCTACTCTGCAAAAAGGGGTCATTTGGGGGATATCTGTACTGTTCTGACATTCTTAGACCTCAACAAATTAGATTGGCCATCAGTACTTCAGGATTGATCAATATTCAGATCTATACCATAGTTTGTGAACTCTATAACTTTCCTAAAAACTGAAAAATACATCCTAATTTGGGTTATTTTCACCAAAGACCAGTAGTAGAACACATCTTGGCCTAAATTTATGAAGAACAATTATTTATTTGCAAACTTTTATAACAGAAACAAAGAAAAACATGTTTTTTTTTTAAATTTTCGGTCTTTTTTTGATAATTTAGCAAAAAATAAAAATCCCAGTGGTGATTAATTACCACCAAAAGAAAGCTCTAGCTGTGTGAAGAAAATGATAAAATTTTAGTTTGGGTACAATGTTGTATGACTGCGCAATTGTCATTCAAAGTGTGAGAGCGCTGAAACCTGAAAAATGGCCTGGGCAGGAGGTGTAAAGTTGCCCGGTATTCAAATGGTTAATATCACTATTTGGAGGTGGTCTCAGAGTGTTCACTATATGAATTGAAGTGCTCACTTATACATTTGATTTGTCTCACTGATTTATTGTATTTGATGATCATCTAATTTTATTTCTATTTTTGGAAATATAGTTTTTTTTTTGTCACTTAATTTTCACATATTGTTGTATGTTCACGGATTGCATAATTCACGTGTTATTCACAGTTTAATCTGTTCTGATTTTGGTGCACTTATTTACTGTTTGCACTGATACATTTATACACAATTAATATTTTGTTATTTGGAAGGTATTACACTATTGTAGTATTCTTTTTTTTGAGGTATCACGAGGATTGGAATAAGAATTGGAAGGTCAACATTAGAGATGAGCGAAGTATTCAAAAATTCGATTCGACTGATTCGGCGCATTCGTGGACAATATTCGATTCGAGTCGAATATATTCGCTGTGAATTTAACTTAAAAAAGGGTGTTTCTAGGCTTCAGAGAGACTTAATATTAGTGCAGAACACTGTACCTTTAATTTAAATGCCCTTGGAGTCTGCTGGGGAAGAGAAATAATACTGTCAGTCAGTATGACATGCAGATGAGTGCCGTCGATCTTAGAATCACCGCACACTTCACTCATTTGGCCAGTCACGGGGCCAAAACCAGTGTTTGGAGCCACAGTGTGGCGGTGGAGGCAGCAGCAATGGGAGGCCATACAGCAACCTATGACAAAATGGAAACCAGCAGGAGTGTGAGGAGACCTCAAAGTGGCACATGGCAGAGTGGCAGCAATGGGAGGCGGTACAGGGACCCATGTCACACTGTGGACCCAGCAGCAGCGTGACGAGACGGTACGGGGGCCCATAGCAGATTTGGGGCCTGGCAGCACCTATGGGAGGCCTGTAATCTGCCAGCAACCTATGACAAAATGGAAAACAGCAGGAGTGTGAGGAGACCTCAAAGTGGCACATGGCAGAGTGGGAGCAATGGGAAGCGGTACAGGGACCCATGTCACACTGTGGACCCAGCAGCAGCGTGACCAGGCGGTACGGAGGCCCATGGCAGATTACAGGCCTGGCAGCAGCAATGGGAGGCCCGTAATCTGTCAGCACCCTATGACAAAAAATGGAACACACCAGCAGTGTGTGAGGAGACCTGAAAGTGGCACATGGCAGAGTGTGGCGATGGAGACAGCAGCAATGGGAGGCCGTACAGGGACCCATGAGAGACTGTGGACCTGGCAGCAGCATGAGGAGGCGGTATAGAGGCCCATGGCAGATTAGGGGCCTGGCAGCAGCTATAGGAGGCACGTAATCTGCCAGCACCCTATGACAAAAAATTCAACACACCAGCAGTGTGTGAGGAGACCTGAAAGTGGCACATGGCAGAGTGTGGCGATGGAGACAGCAGCAATGGGAGGCCGTACAGGGACCCATGAGAGACTCTGGACCTGGCAGCAGCATGAGGAGGCGGTATAGGGGCCCATGGCAGATTAGGGGCCTGGCAGCAGCTATGGGAGGCCCGTAATCTGCCAGCACCCTATGTCAAAAAATTCAACACACCAGCAGTGTGAGGAGACCTGAAAGTGGCACATGGCAGAGTGTGGCGATGGAGACAGCAGCAATGGGAGGCCGTACAGGGACCCATGACAGACTCTGGACTTGGCAGCAGCATGAGGAGGCGGTATAGGGGCCCATGGCAGATTAGGGGCCTGGCAGCAGCTATGGGAGGCCCGTAATCTGCCAGCACCCTATGTCAAAAAATTCAACACACCAGCAGTATGAGGAGACCTGAAAGTGGCACATGGCAGAGTGTGGCGATGGAGACAGCAGCAATGGGAGGCCGTACAGGGACCCATGACAGACTCTGGACTTGGCAGCAGCATGAGGAGGCGGTATGGGGGCCCATGGCAGATTAGGGGCCTGGCAGCAGCTATGGGAGGCCCGTAATCTGCCAGCACCCTATGACAAAAAATGGAACACACCAGCAGTGTGAGGAGACCTGAAAGTGGCACATGTTTGGGGCATGATTCATGGCGGATTTAGTCAGTTGTGTCAGGAACTGGTGGTTTGAAATCCAGACTAATCCACGCCTGATTCATTTTCACAAACGTGAGTCTCTCCACACTTTGGGTGGACAGTCGTGTCCTCCGCGGAGTTGCAATACCTCCTGCCGCACTAAACACGCGCTCCGATGCCACGCTACTGGCCGGGCATGACAGCCTTTCAAGGGCAAATTCATCTAGTTGGGGCCAAAGGTCAAGTTTCGTTGCCCAGTAGTCAAGGGGATTGTCTACCTCGGTTGGCAGGGTGCTGTCCAAGTAGGCCTAAGCCTGTTGTTTGAGGTCCTGCTCCAGGTCCACCTGATGCTGCTGCTGCTGCTGCTGCGGCTGGTTATTAGTTTCCTCACTGCGCTGGTGAAGAAAGCTACTCATCATCGACTGCAGACTGAGGCAGCTGCTGCTGGTGGAGCTGCCACTGCTCCTACCACCCCACCCCTCCCCTGCTGCCATGGCAGCGTAACGCGAGCGCACAGGGCCCACAGTGTCTGAGGATGGACGTTGGCGCAGACAGGCAGAGACCAGCTGACTACATAGGTGGTTTTTATAGTACGTTATTTTGGCCTCCCTCTCAGCAGGTGTGAAAAAGGCCACCATTTTTGAACGGTAGCGAGGGTCCAACAAGGTGGACAGCCAAAAGTCATCCCTCTGTCTGATGGTTATTATTCGGCTGTCGGTACGCAAGCAAGCGAGCATGCTATGGGCCATTTGTGCCAAGGAATGCGAGGGACTCCCTGCCTCCATCTCCACAGCATACTGCCACGGTGCGTCTGGGTCCTCTGTCTCCTCTTCCTCCTCCTCTACCAGATGCTCCTGCTCCTCCACTCCTGTCCGCTGAGTGGAAAAACCACCCATTTCACTCAATAATTCCTGAGCACCAATGTCCTCCTCTACCTCCTCCTCTTCTTCCTGTCCTGCCCCCACATGGGTCATGTGGCGTTGAGATCTGTGCGCCACGTCTACCGCACCCTGACCAGCCATTATTAACAGCATTTGTTCCAGGACGTGCAACAGAGGAATGACGTCGTTCATCCCATAGTCCTGCCGACTCACGAATAGCGTGGCCTCCTCAAAGGGCCTGAGCAAGCGCAGGTGTCACGCATGAGCTGCCAATGGCTGACATCTAAGTTACACAGGGAGTACCTTTATCCGCTTTTAACATCAGGAAATCTGTGATGGCCTTTTGCTGTTCGTAAAGGCGGTCTAACATATGTAGGGTTGAATTCCACCTTGTTGCAACGTCACAGCATGAGGAGTCGGTACGGGGGCCCATGGCAGATTACGGGCCTGGCAGCAGCAATGGGAGGCCCGTAATCTGCCAGCACCCTATGTCAAAAAATTCAACACACCAGCAGTGTGTGAGGAGACCTGAAAGTGGCACATGGCAGAGTGTGGCGATGGAGACAGCAGCAATGGGAGGCCGTACAGGGACCCATGAGAGACTCTGGACCTGGCAGCAGCATGAGGAGGCGGTATAGGGGCCCATGGCAGATTAGGGGCCTGGCAGCAGCTATAGGAGGCCCGTAATCTGCCAGCACCCTATGTCAAAAAATTCAACACACCAGCAGTGTGAGGAGACCTGAAAGTGGCACATGGCATGAGACACTGTGGACCTGGCAGCAGCATGAGGAGGCGGTACAGGGGCCCATGGCAGATTAGGGGCCTGGCAGCAGCTATGGGAGGCCCGTAAACTGCCAGCACCCTATGTCAAAAAATTCAACACACCAGCAGTGTGAAGAGACCTGAATGTGGCACATGGCAGAGTGTGGCGATGGAGACAGCAGCAATGGGAGGCCGTACAGGGACCCATGACAGACTCTGGACTTGGCAGCAGCATGAGGAGGCGGTATAGGGGCCCATGGCAGATTAGGGGCCTGGCAGCAGCTATGGGAGGCCCGTAATCTGCCAGCACCCTATGTCAAAAAATTCAACACACCAGCAGTGTGTGAGGAGACCTGAAAGTGGCACATGGCAGAGTGTGGCGATGGAGACAGCAGCAATGGGAGGCCGTACAGGGACCCATGACAGACTCTGGACCTGGCAGCAGCATGAGGAGGCGGTACAGGGGCCCATGGCAGATTAAGGCCTGGCAGCAGCAATGGGATGCCCGTAATCTGCCAGCACCCTATGACAAAATGGAACCCTGGGCTGGGGCAGGCAGAACCGCCGTATCTTTATCACGGTTTTCCCAGGCCACCGAATGGCGACGCTGCATATGCTGACGCAACGCTGTAGTCCCAACATGGGCCCCCTGGCCACGCTTGACTTTCTGGCCACATAGTCGACATACGGCTACGTTTACTTCCTCGGGCGGCTTGACGAAAAATTGCCACACCACCGAGTAGGAAACTTTGCCCCCGCTACTCCTCACTGGCTGACTGCTACTTCCTCCGTGCACACCGGCACCACTACTGACCGTGGTGGTAGGCTGCAGTGGAGCTGGTGCTCTACTCCGTGGCCGTTTGCCTCCACTGACACTGCTGCGACCCTGCTGCCTCCTGGCAGCAGCAATGGGAGGCCGTACAGGGACCCATGACACACTCTGGACCTGGCAGCAGCATGAAGAGGCGGTACAGGGGCCCATGGCAGATTACGGGCCTGGCAGCAGCTATGGGAGGCCCGTAATCTGCCAGCACCCTATGTCAAAAAATTCAACACACCAGCAGTGTGAAGAAACCTGAATGTGGCACATGGCAGAGTGTGGCGATGGAGACAGCAGCAATGGGAGGCCGTACAGGGACCCATGACAGACTCTGGACCTGGCAGCAGCATGAGGAGGCGGTACAGGGGCCCATGGCAGATTAAGGCCTGGCAGCAGCAATGGGATGCCCGTAATCTGCCAGCACCCTATGACAAAATGGAACCCTGGGCTGGGGCAGGCAGAACCGCCGTATCTTTATCACGGTTTTCCCAGGCCACCGAATGGCGACGCTGCATATGCTGACGCAACGCTGTAGTCCCAACATGGGCCCCCTGGCCACGCTTGACTTTCTGGCCACATAGTCGACATATGGCTACGTTTACTTCCAAGGGCGGCTTGACGAAAAATTGCCACACGACCGAGTAGGAAACTTTGCCCCCGCTACTCCTCACTGGCTGACTGCTACTTCCTCCGTGCACACCGGCACCACTACTGGCCGTGGTGGTAGGCTGCAGTGGAGCTGGTGCTCTACTCCGTGGCCGTTTGCCTCCACTGACACTGCTGCGACCCTGCTGCCTCCTGGCAGCAGCAATGGGAGGCCGTACAGGGACCCATGACACACTCTGGACCTGGCAGCAGCATGAAGAGGCGGTACAGGGGCCCATGGCAGATTACGGGCCTGGCAGCAGCTATGGGAGGCCCGTAATCTGCCAGCACCCTATGTCAAAAAATTCAACACACCAGCAGTGTGAAGAGACCTGAATGTGGCACATGGCAGAGTGTGGCGATGGAGACAGCAGCAATGGGAGGCCGTACAGGGACCCATGACAGACTCTGGACTTGGCAGCAGCATGAGGAGGCGGTATAGGGGCCCATGGCAGATTAGGGGCCTGGCAGCAGCTATGGGAGGCCCGTAATCTGCCAGCACCCTATGTCAAAAAATTCAACACACCAGCAGTGTGAGGAGACCTGAAAGTGGCACATGGCATGAGAGACTGTGGACCTGGCAGCAGCATGAGGAGGCGGTATAGGGGCCCATGGCAGATTAGGGGCCTGGCAGCAGCTATGGGAGGCCCGTAATCTGCCAGCACCCTATGTCAAAAAATTCAACACACCAGCAGTGTGTGAGGAGACCTGAAAGTGGCACATGGCAGAGTGTGGCGATGAAGACAGCAGCAATGGGAGGCCGTACAGGGACCCATGACAGACTCTGGACCTGGCAGCAGCATGAGGAGGCGGTACAGGGGCCCATGGCAGATTAAGGCCTGGCAGCAGCAATGGGATGCCCGTAATCTGCCAGCACCCTATGACAAAATGGAACCCTGGGCTGGGGCAGGCAGAACCGCCGTATCTTTATCACGGTTTTCCCAGGCCACCGAATGGCGACGCTGCATATGCTGACGCAACGCTGTAGTCCCAACATGGGCCCCCTGGCCACGCTTGACTTTCTGGCCACATAGTCGATATACGGCTACGTTTACTTCCTTGGGCGGCTTGACGAAAAATTGCCACACCACAGAGTAGGAAACTTTTCCCCCGCTACTCCTCACTGGCTGACTGCTACTTCCTCCGTGCACACCGGCACCACTACTGGCCGTGGTGGTAGGCTGCAGTGGAGCTGGTGCTCTACTCCGTGGCCGTTTGCCTCCACTGACACTGCTGCGACCCTGCTGCCTCCTGGCAGCAGCAATGGGAGGCCGTACAGGGACCCATGACACACTCTGGACCTGGCAGCAGCATGAAGAGGCGGTACAGGGGCCCATGGCAGATTACGGGCCTGGCAGCAGCAATGGGAGGCCCGTAATCTGCCTGCACCCTATGACAAAAAAAGGAACACACCAGCAGTGTGAGGAGACCTGAAAGTGGCACATAGCAGAGTGTGGCGATGGAGACAGCAGCAATGGGAGGCCGTACAGGGACCCATGACAGACTCTGGACCTGGCAGCAGCATGAGGAGGCGGTACGGGGGCCCATGGCAGATTAGGGGCCTGGCAGCAGCAATGGATGGCCCGTAATCTGCCAGCACCCTATGTCAAAAAATTCAACACACCAGCAGTGTGTGAGGAGACCTGAAAGTGGCACATGGCAGAGTGTGGCGATGGAGACAGCAGCAATGGGAGGCCGTACAGGGACCCATGACAGACTCTGGACCTGGCAGCAGCATGAGGAGGCGGTATATAGGGGCCCATGGCAGATTAGGGGCCTGGCAGCAGCTATGGGAGGCCCGTAATCTGCCAGCACCCTATGTCAAAAAATTGAACACAACAGCAGTGTGTGAGGAGACCTGAAAGTGGCACATGGCAGAGTGTGGCGATGGAGTTAGCAGCAATGGGAGGCCGTACAGGGACCCATGAGAGACTCTGGACTTGGCAGCAGCATGAGGAGGCGGTATATAGGGGCCTATGGCAGATTAGGGGCCTGGCAGCAGCTATAGGAGGCCCGTAATCTGCCAGCACCCTATGTCAAAAAATTCAACACACCAGCAGTGTGTGAGGAGACCTGAAAGTGGCACATGGCAGAGTGTGGCGATGGAGACAGCAGCAATGAGAGGCCGTACAGGGACCCATGACAGACTCTGGACTTGGCAGCAGCAAGAGGAGGCGGTATATAGGGGCCCATGGCAGATTAGGGGCCTGGCAGCAGCTATGGGAGGCCCGTAATCTGCCAGCACCCTATGTCAAAAAATTGAACACAACAGCAGTGTGTGAGGAGACCTGAAAGTGGCACGTGGCAGAGTGTGGCGATGGAGACAGCAGCAATGGGAGGCCGTACAGGGACCCATGAGAGACTCTGGACTTGGCAGCAGCATGAGGAGGCGGTATATAGGGGCCTATGGCAGATTAGGGGCCTGGCAGCAGCTATAGGAGGCCCGTAATCTGCCAGCACCCTATGTCAAAAAATTCAACACACCAGCAGTGTGTGAGGAGACCTGAAAGTGGCACATGGCAGAGTGTGGCGATGGAGACAGCAGCAATGGGAGGCCGTACAGGGACCCATGACAGACTCTGGACTTGGCAGCAGCATGAGGAGGCGGTATAGGGGCCCATGGCAGATTAGGGGCCTGGCAGCAGCAATGGGAGGCCGTACAGGGACCCATGACAGACTCTGGACTTGGCAGCAGCATGAGGAGGCGGTATATAGGGGCCCATGGCAGATTAGGGGCCTGGCAGCAGCTATAGGAGGCCCGTAATCTGCCAGCACCCTATGTCAAAAAATTTAACACAACAGCAGTGTGTGAGGAGACCTGAAAGTGGCACATGGCATGAGAGACTGTGGACCTGGCAGCAGCATGAGGAGGCGGTATAGGGGCCCATGGCAGATTAGGGGCCTGGCAGCAGCTATGGGAGGCCCGTAATCTGCCAGCACCCTATGTCAAAAAATTCAACACACCAGCAGTGTGTGAGGAGACCTGAAAGTGGCACATGGCAGAGTGTGGCGATGGAGACAGCAGCAATGGGAGGCCGTACAGGGACCCATGAGAGACTCTGGACTTGGCAGCAGCATGAGGAGGCGGTATATAGGGGCCTATGGCAGATTAGGGGCCTGGCAGCAGCTATAGGAGGCCCGTAATCTGCCAGCACCCTATGTCAAAAAATTCAACACACCAGCAGTGTGTGAGGAGACCTGAAAGTGGCACATGGCAGAGTGTGGCGATGGAGACAGCAGCAATGAGAGGCCGTACAGGGACCCATGACAGACTCTGGACTTGGCAGCAGCATGAGGAGGCGGTATATAGGGGCCCATGGCAGATTAGGGGCCTGGCAGCAGCTATGGGAGGCCCGTAATCTGCCAGCACCCTATGTCAAAAAATTGAACACAACAGCAGTGTGTGAGGAGACCTGAAAGTGGCACATGGCAGAGTGTGGCGATGGAGACAGCAGCAATGGGAGGCCGTACAGGGACCCATGAGAGACTCTGGACTTGGCAGCAGCATGAGGAGGCGGTATATAGGGGCCTATGGCAGATTAGGGGCCTGGCAGCAGCTATAGGAGGCCCGTAATCTGCCAGCACCCTATTTCAAAAAATTCAACACACCAGCAGTGTGTGAGGAGACCTGAAAGTGGCACATGGCAGAGTGTGGCGATGGAGACAGCAGCAATGAGAGGCCGTACAGGGACCCATGACAGACTCTGGACTTGGCAGCAGCATGAGGAGGCGGTATATAGGGGCCCATGGCAGATTAGGGGCCTGGCAGCAGCTATAGGAGGCCCGTAATCTGCCAGCACCCTATGTCAAAAAATTTAACACAACAGCAGTGTGTGAGGAGACCTGAAAGTGGCACATGGCATGAGAGACTGTGGACCTGGCAGCAGCATGAGGAGGCGGTATAGGGGCCCATGGCAGATTAGGGGCCTGGCAGCAGCTATGGGAGGCCCGTAATCTGCCAGCACCCTATGTCAAAAAATTCAACACACCAGCAGTGTGTGAGGAGACCTGAAAGTGGCACATGGCAGAGTGTGGCGATGGAGACAGCAGCAATGGGAGGCCGTACAGGGACCCATGACAGACTCTGGACCTGGCAGCAGTATGAGGAGGCGGTATATAGGGGCCCATGGCAGATTAGGGGCCTGGCAGCAGCTATGGGAGGCCCGTAATCTGCCAGCACCCTATGTCAAAAAATTGAACACAACAGCAGTGTGTGAGGAGACCTGAAAGTGGCACATGGCAGAGTGTGGCGATGGAGACAGCAGCAATGGGAGGCCGTACAGGGACCCATGAGAGACTCTGGACTTGGCAGCAGCATGAGGAGGCGGTATATAGGGGCCTATGGCAGATTAGGGGCCTGGCAGCAGCTATAGGAGGCCCGTAATCTGCCAGCACCCTATGTCAAAAAATTCAACACACCAGCAGTGTGTGAGGAGACCTGAAAGTGGCACATGGCAGAGTGTGGCGATGGAGACAGCAGCAATGAGAGGCCGTACAGGGACCCATGACAGACTCTGGACTTGGCAGCAGCATGAGGAGGCGGTATATAGGGGCCCATGGCAGATTAGGGGCCTGGCAGCAGCTATGGGAGGCCCGTAATCTGCCAGCACCCTATGTCAAAAAATTGAACACAACAGCAGTGTGTGAGGAGACCTGAAAGTGGCACGTGGCAGAGTGTGGCGATGGAGACAGCAGCAATGGGAGGCCGTACAGGGACCCATGAGAGACTCTGGACTTGGCAGCAGCATGAGGAGGCGGTATATAGGGGCCTATGGCAGATTAGGGGCCTGGCAGCAGCTATAGGAGGCCCGTAATCTGCCAGCACCCTATGTCAAAAAATTCAACACACCAGCAGTGTGTGAGGAGACCTGAAAGTGGCACATGGCAGAGTGTGGCGATGGAGACAGCAGCAATGGGAGGCCGTACAGGGACCCATGACAGACTCTGGACTTGGCAGCAGCATGAGGAGGCGGTATATAGGGGCCCATGGCAGATTAGGGGCCTGGCAGCAGCTATGGGAGGCCCGTAATCTGCCAGCACCCTATGTCAAAAAATTCAACACACCAGCAGTGTGAGGAGACCTGAAAGTGGCACATGGCATGAGAGACTGTGGACCTGGCAGCAGCATGAGGAGGCGGTATAGGGGCCCATGGCAGATTAGGGGCCTGGCAGCAGCTATGGGAGGCCCGTAATCTGCCAGCACCCTATGTCAAAAAATTCAACACACCAGCAGTGTGTGAGGAGACCTGAAAGTGGCACATGGCAGAGTGTGGCGATGGAGACAGCAGCAATGGGAGGCCGTACAGGGACCCATGACAGACTCTGGACTTGGCAGCAGCATGAGGAGGCGGTATATAGGGGCCCATGGCAGATTAGGGGCCTGGCAGCAGCTATGGGAGGCCCGTAATCTGCCAGCACCCTATGTCAAAAAATTGAACACAACACCAGTGTGTGAGGAGACCTGAAAGTGGCACATGGCAGAGTGTGGCGATGGAGACAGCAGCAATAGGAGGCCGTACAGGGACCCATGAGAGACTCTGGACTTGGCAGCAGCATGAGGAGGCGGTATATAGGGGCCTATGGCAGATTAGGGGCCTGGCAGCAGCTATAGGAGGCCCGTAATCTGCCAGCACCCTATGTCAAAAAATTCAACACACCAGCAGTGTGTGAGGAGACCTGAAAGTGGCACATGGCAGAGTGTGGCGATGGAGACAGCAGCAATGGGAGGCCGTACAGGGACCCATGACAGACTCTGGACTTGGCAGCAGCATGAGGAGGCGGTATATAGGGGCCTATGGCAGATTAGGGGCCTGGCAGCAGCTATAGGAGGCCTGTAATCTGCCAGCACCCTATGTCAAAAAATTCAACACACCAGCAGTGTGTGAGGAGACCTGAAAGTGGCACATGGCAGAGTGTGGCGATGGAGACAGCAGCAATGAGAGGCCGTACAGGGACCCATGACAGACTCTGGACTTGGCAGCAGCATGAGGAGGCGGTATATAGGGGCCCATGGCAGATTAGGGGCCTGGCAGCAGCTATGGGAGGCCCGTAATCTGCCAGCACCCTATGTCAAAAAATTGAACACAACAGCAGTGTGTGAGGAGACCTGAAAGTGGCACATGGCAGAGTGTGGCGATGGAGACAGCAGCAATGGGAGGCCGTACAGGGACCCATGAGAGACTCTGGACTTGGCAGCAGCATGAGGAGGCGGTATATAGGGGCCTATGGCAGATTAGGGGCCTGGCAGCAGCTATAGGAGGCCCGTAATCTGCCAGCACCCTATGTCAAAAAATTCAACACACCAGCAGTGTGTGAGGAGACCTGAAAGTGGCACATGGCAGAGTGTGGCGATGGAGACAGCAGCAATGGGAGGCCGTACAGGGACCCATGACAGACTCTTGACTTGGCAGCAGCATGAGGAGGCGGTATATAGGGGCCCATGGCAGATTAGGGGCCTGGCAGCAGCTATGGGAGGCCCGTAATCTGCCAGCACCCTATGTCAAAAAATTCAACACACCAGCAGTGTGAGGAGACCTGAAAGTGGCACATGGCATGAGAGACTGTGGACCTGGCAGCAGCATGAGGAGGCGGTATAGGGGCCCATGGCAGATTAGGGGCCTGGCAGCAGCTATGGGAGGCCCGTAATCTGCCAGCACCCTATGTCAAAAAATTCAACACACCAGCAGTGTGTGAGGAGACCTGAAAGTGGCACATGGCAGAGTGTGGCGATGGAGACAGCAGCAATGGGAGGCCGTACAGGGACCCATGACAGACTCTGGACTTGGCAGCAGCATGAGGAGGCGGTATATAGGGGCCCATGGCAGATTAGGGGCCTGGCAGCAGCTATGGGAGGCCCGTAATCTGCCAGCACCCTATGTCAAAAAATTGAACACAACACCAGTGTGTGAGGAGACCTGAAAGTGGCACATGGCAGAGTGTGGCGATGGAGACAGCAGCAATAGGAGGCCGTACAGGGACCCATGAGAGACTCTGGACTTGGCAGCAGCATGAGGAGGCGGTATATAGGGGCCTATGGCAGATTAGGGGCCTGGCAGCAGCTATGGGAGGCCCGTAATCTGCCAGCACCCTATGTCAAAAAATTCAACACACCAGCAGTGTGTGAGGAGACCTGAAAGTGGCACATGGCAGAGTGTGGCGATGGAGACAGCAGCAATGGGAGGCCGTACAGGGACCCATGAGAGACTCTGGACTTGGCAGCAGCATGAGGAGGCGGTATATAGGGGCCTATGGCAGATTAGGGGCCTGGCAGCAGCTATAGGAGGCCCGTAATCTGCCAGCACCCTATGTCAAAAAATTCAACACACCAGCAGTGTGTGAGGAGACCTGAAAGTGGCACATGGCAGAGTGTGGCGATGGAGACAGCAGCAATGGGAGGCCCTACAGGGACCCTTGACAGACTCTGGACCTGGCAGCAGCATGAGGAGGCGGTATATAGGGGCCCATGGCAGATTAGGGGCCTGGCAGCAGCTATGGGAGGCCCGTAATCTGCCAGCACCCTATGTCAAAAAATTCAACACACCAGCAGTGTGTGAGGAGACCTGAAAGTGGCACATGGCAGAGTGTGGCGATGGAGACAGCAGCAATGGGAGGCCGTACAGGGACCCATGACAGACTCTGGACTTGACAGCAGCATGAGGAGGCGGTATATAGGGGCCCATGGCAGATTAGGGGCCTGGCAGCAGCTATGGGAGGCCCGTAATCTACCAGCACCCTATGTCAAAAAATTGAACACACCAGCAGTGTGAGGAGACCTGAAAGTGGCACATGGCATGAGAGACTGTGGACCTGGCAGCAGCATGAGGAGGCGGTATAGGGGCCCATGGCAGATTAGGGGCCTGGCAGCAGCTATGGGAGGCCCGTAATCTGCCAGCACCCTATGTCAAAAAATTCAACACACCAGCAGTGTGTGAGGAGACCTGAAAGTGGCACATGGCAGAGTGTGGCGATGGAGACAACCCACCGACTGTTTTGCTCGCTGCCAAGCTGCCACCCTCTTCTCCTGATGATGCGGAAGCAATAGCCTGATGACGACGAGGCTGCCAAGTGCGATCAGCCTCATCATCATCAATTAGGGTCTCCGCCTCACTACTAGCCCCCTCGGCTGCGTGTGGGTCAGGAAACAGACCTGTCTCTACACCGTCTACCGAGCCACTCTCCTCGCCACTACTTCTTCGCCTGGCTGCTGAAGAGGCGGATGTCTCCCCCCGTTCCTGACCGCCCTCTGTTAGCTCTTCCTCACTGTGCTGGATGACACCGGGAGCACTAGCCTCTGGCTGCGAATAGTGCTGCCTCGACCCCTTCCTCTGCTGCCACGTCTGCTCGCTCCTAAAACATTGCCTCCTCTGCCACTCCTCTGCATGTTGTCTGACATACTCTTTAATTAAACGATTCTGTGTCCCTGAGTAACAATTCTGTGTCCCTGAGTAACGTTTCTGTGGCCCTAAGTAACAGTTCTGTGGCCCTAAGTAACAGTTCTGTGGCCCTCAGTAACAATTCTGTGTCTGTCCCTGAGTAACAATTCTGTGTCCCTCAGTAACAATTCTGTGTCCCTCAGTAACAATTCTGTGTCCCTGAGTAACAATTCTGTGTCCCTGAGTAACGTTTCTGTGGCCCTAAGTAACAGTTCTGTGGCCCTAAGTAACAGTTCTGTGGCCCTCAGTAACAATTCTGTGTCTGTCCCTGAATAACAATTCTGTGTCCCTCAGTAACAATTCTGTGTCCCTGAGTAACAATTCTGTGGCCCTCAGTAACAATTCTGTGTCCCTCAGTAACAATTCTGTGTCCCTGAGTAACAATTCTGTGTCTGTCCCTGAGTAAGAATTCTGTGTCTGTCCCTGAGTAACGTTTCTGTGGCCCTAAGTAACGGTTCTGTGGCCCTCAGTAACAATTCTGTGTCCCTGAGTAACAATTCTGTGTCTGTCCCTGAGTAACAATTCTGTGGCCCTAAGTAACGGTTCTGTGGCCCTCAGTAACAATTCTGTGTCCCTGAGTAACAATTCTGTGTCCCTCAGTAACAATTCTGTGTCCCTCAGTAACAATTCTGTGTCCCTCAGTAACAATTCTGTTTCTGTCCCTGAGTAACAATTCTGTGTCTGTCCCTGAGTAACGTTTCTGTGGCCCTAAGTAACGGTTCTGTGGCCCTCAGTAACAATTCTGTGTCCCTGAGTAACAATTCTGTGTCTGTCCCTGAGTAACAATTCTGTGGCCCTAAGTAACGGTTCTGTGGCCCTCAGTAACAATTCTGTGTCCCTGAGTAACAATTCTGTGTCCCTCAGTAACAATTCTGTGTCCCTCAGTAACAATTCTGTGTCTGTCCCTGAGTAACAATTCTGTGTCTGTCCCTGAGTAACGTTTCTGTGGCCCTAAGTAACGGTTCTGTGGCCCTCAGTAACAATTCTGTGTCCCTCAGTAACAATTCTGTGTCTGTCCCTGAGTAACAATTCTGTGTCTGTCCCTGAGTAACAATTCTGTGTCCCTGAGTAACGTTTCTGTGGCCCTAAGTAACATTTCTGTGGCCCTCAGTAACAATTCTGTCTGTCCCTGAGTAACAATTCTGTGTCTGTCCCTGAGTAACAATTCTGTGTCTGTCCCTGAGTAACAATTCTGTGTCCCTCAGTAACAATTCTGTGTCCCTCAGTAACAATTCTGTGTCCCTGAGTAACAATTCTGTGTCCCTGAGTAACGTTTCTGTGGCCCTAAATAACAATTCTGTGGCCCTAAGTAACAGTTCTGTGGCCCTCAGTAACAATTCTGTGTCTGTCCCTGAGTAACAATTCTGTGTCCCTCAGTAACAATTCTGTGTCCCTCAGTAACAATTCTGTGTCCCTGAGTAACAATTCTGTGGCCCTCAGTAACAATTCTGTGGCCCTCAGTAACAATTCTGTGGCCCTGAGTAACAATTCTGTGTCTGTCCCTGAGTAAGAATTCTGTGTCTGTCCCTGAGTAACGTTTCTGTGGCCCTAAGTAACGGTTCTGTGGCCCTCAGTAACAATTCTGTGTCCCTGAGTAACAATTCTGTGTCTGTCCCTGAGTAACAATTCTGTGGCCCTAAGTAACGGTTCTGTGGCCCTCAGTGACAATTCTGTGTCCCTGAGTAACAATTCTGTGTCCCTCAGTAACAATTCTGTGTCCCTCAGTAACAATTCTGTGTCTGTCCCTGAGTAACAATTCTGTGTCTGTCCCTGAGTAACAATTCTGTGGCCCTAAGTAACGGTTCTGTGGCCCTCAGTAACAATTCTGTGTCCCTCAGTAACAATTCTGTGTCTGTCCCTGAGTAACAATTCTGTGTCTGTCCCTGAGTAACAATTCTGTGTCCCTGAGTAACGTTTCTGTGGCCCTAAGTAACATTTCTGTGGCCCTCAGTAACAATTCTGTCTGTCCCTGAGTAACAATTCAGTGTCTGTCCCTGAGTAACAATTCTGTGTCTGTCCCTGAGTAACAATTCTGTGTCCCTCAGTAACAATTCTGTGTCCCTCAGTAACAATTCTGTGTCCCTGAGTAACAATTCTGTGTCCCTCAGTAACAATTCTGTGTCCCTCAGTAACAATTCTGTGTCCCTGAGTAACAATTCTGTGTCTGTCCCTGAGTAAGAATTCTGTGTCTGTCCCTGAGTAACAATTCTGTGGCCCTAAGTAACGGTTCTGTGTCCCTCAGTAACAGTTCTGTGTCCCTGAGTAACAATTCTGTGGCCCTAAGTAACGGTTCTGTGGCCCTCAGTAACAATTCTGTGTCCCTGAGTAACAATTATGTGTCTGTCCCTGAGTAACAATTCTGTGGCCCTAAGTAACGGTTCTGTGGCCCTCAGTAACAATTCTGTGTCCCTGAGTAACAATTCTGTGTCTGTCCCTGAGTAACAATTCTGTGGCCCTAAGTAACGGTTCTGTGGCCCTCAGTAACAATTCTGTGTCCCTGAGTAACGTTTCTGTGGCCCTAAGTAATGGTTCTGTGGCCCTCAGTAACAATTCTGTGTCCCTCAGTAACAATTCTGTGTCTGTCCCTGAGTAACAATTCTGTGGCCCTAAGTAACGGTTCTGTGGCCCTCAGTAACAATTCTGTGTCCCTGAGTAACGTTTCTGTGGCCCTAAGTAATGGTTCTGTGGCCCTCAGTAACAATTCTGTGTCCCTGAGTAACAATTCTGTGTCTGTCCCTGAGTAACAATTCTGTGGCCCTAAGTAACGGTTCTGTGGCCCTCAGTAACAATTCTGTGTCCCTGAGTAACAATTCTGTGTCTGTCCCTGAGTAACAATTCTGTGGCCCTAAGTAACGGTTCTGTGGCCCTCAGTAACAATTCTGTGTCCCTGAGTAACAATTCTGTGGCCCTCAGTAACAATTCTGTGTCTGTCCCTGAGTAACAATTCTGTGTCCCTAACTAACGTTTCTGTGGCCCTAAGTAACAGTTCTGTGGCCGTCAGTAACAATTCTGTGTCCCTGAGTAACGTTTCTGTGGCCCTAAGTAACAATTCTGTGTCCCTGAGTAACAATTCTGTGGCCCTAAGTAACGGTTCTGTGGCCCTCAGTAACAATTCTGTGTACCTGAGTAACAATTCTGTGGCCCTAAGTAACGGTTCTGTGGCCCTCAGTAACAATTCTGTGTCCCTGAGTAACAATTCTGTGTCTGTCCCTGAGTAACAATTCTGTGGCCCTAAGTAACGGTTCTGTGGCCCTAAGTAACGGTTCTGTGGCCCTCAGTAACAATTCTGTGGCCCTCAGTAACAATTCTGTATCTGTCCGAGTAACAATTCTGTGGCCCTAACTAACGTTTCTGTGGCCCTAAGTAACAGTTCTGTGGCCCTCAGTAACAATTCTGTGTCCCTGAGTAACGTTTCTGTGGCCCTAAGTAACAATTCTGTGGCCCTCAGTAACAATTCTGTGTCTGTCCCTGAGTAACAATTCTGTGGCCCTAACTAACGTTTCTGTGGCCCTAAGTAACAGTTCTCTGGCCCTCAGTAACAATTCTGTGTCTGTCCCTGAGTAACAATTCTGTGGCCCTAACTAACGTTTCTGTGGCCCTAAGTAACAATTCTCTGGCACTCAGTAACAATTCTGTCTGTCCCTGAGTAACAATTCTGTGGCCCTAACTAACGTTTCTGTGGCCCTAAGTAACAGTTCTGTGGCCCTCAGTAACAATTCTGTGTCTGTCCCTGAGTAACAATTCTGTGGCCCTAACTAACGTTTCTGTGGCCCTAAGTAACAATTCTCTGGCACTCAGTAACAATTCTGTCTGTCCCTGAGTAACAATTCTGTGGCCCTAATAACGTTTCTGTGGCCCTAAGTAACAGTTCTGTGGCCCTCAGTAACAATTCTGTGTCTGTCCCTGAGTAACAATTCTGTGGCCCTAACTAACGTTTCTGTGGCCCTAAGTAACAATTCTCTGGCACTCAGTAACAATTCTGTCTGTCCCTGAGTAACAATTCTGTGGCCCTAACTAGCGTTTCTTTGGCCCTAAGTAACGATTCTGTGGCCCTCATTAACAATTCTGTGTCCCTGAGTAATGCTTCTCTGTCCCTAAGTAACGTTTCTCTGTCCATAAGTAATGTTTCTGTGGCCCTAACTCTGTCCCTAATACAGAGCGGTCTGCCTCTCTTGAATGACTGGAGGCAAATGAAGAATTCTAAAATGGCCGCTATTTATAGCTCGACCATTACACAGTGCTGGCTGCCTGGCTGCTGATTGGCTAATGCGATCACATGTCATTAAGGAATGCATTATGGGTCAGCGCGCCTTGTCTGCGTGCCTTCCCAGACATCCCCGCTCCGTCGCCGCACATGTCCGCCGCCATTTTAGGAAAAATTTCGATTCGCGCGTCCGAAGTAGGCTATTTTTCGGATTGGATTTTTCCAATATTCGACTCGAATTCCACTTCGCCTACTTCGATTCGCTCATCTCTAGTCAACATACTGGATTTATATGTTTTTGATGGACTTTTGATTCGATTGGACTTTATACATTCAGACATTTATTATTTATTTATTGATTATTTATTATAAATCTATTTTAATTTTTAATTATTGATTTGGGATATTTAGAATATTTATTTAGATGGTTTGAAAGTACTTGTATTGTCCATTTGGATTTGGAGAGATAGGTGAAGGAAAAGTTTATATTATTCTATTTACTTTCAAGGGTGAAAGTGTCACTTTCTTTTTTGGGGTGATTGTGGGTTTTTTTTCACGTATTTAGGGTTATTGAGGTAAATTTACTCATGGTTAAATATTAAGACCTCTGAGCTGCAAATACCTGTGTCACTTCAGATCCACCACGCAGATATACCTAATTATTTAATATATTGCCTCAGAGAAATTACACAATCAAGGAGGATTCATAAGTTACTTTGACATCAAAGAGCAAGAGATCAGATCTGTGTGACTCTACAAGACATATGGTATGTTGTAATCTCATAAATATCAGTCTCTCAGGGTTCAATGACAGCCCAAAAGATTACAGGACCTTGTGACCATTTTCAAAGCTGAAATGGCTGACCTCAACACTACTGCTAAGAATCTAATTTGCTTATTGAGTGCCTAGGGCCAGAATCTTCTGATTGTATAAAGAGAATGAGGGCAGTATGTGTGGACTACTCAAATGGAGGGCTTGCTGCTGCATGGGCAAGACTTGAGAAAACCTTTGGTAGCTCTGCAACCATACATAGTGCTTTATGTAATCACTTGAGTGGTTAAATAGTGATGAAATAGCAGCTATTCATCCCAGCACTGTTTTAAAATGGCCTTGGGAATTGTTTGCTTCTGTGGGTCCCCCAGCAGGGGTTCAGACTGGAAGTACCAACTGTCTAAAACGATTAGCTTCTTACTTCCCATGCTTCTACAGATCACTGTATAGGAGTGCACAGTATAAGTGTATGTAGATGTATACTCTAGCCCTGGCCAAGGAATGAACCAGCATCTCACAGTGTCAGTTGTAAAAACCATGCCTATAATGGGAGCTGCCCTCCTCCGGACCTAAGGCTGCGGAAGGGAAAGTTCTTCACGAAACGCGTCCCATTTGTTATTGCAAGGAGTGCAGTCAGCTTCACATACTATCTGCTAGGTACAGAGGTGGTCAGCTCCACTCACTGGTGTGGTTTCTGCAGCTGACTGTGAAATGCTGATTCATTCTCCAGCAATGGCTGGAGTACACACAACTGTTTCATTAAGCCTGCTTTCTGAAACCTTCTCAACCCTGTTTGTGAGTGTGATTATTACAGATTGCTTTCTAATGTTTTTGTATCCAATAAATGTTTCAATATGCTACACTTTAAGGATCTTTTTGTACTACTTCATTTTTTTTTCACCTGATGTAGTGCTAATCATTCATTAACTACATATTAAGCTATACCTCAGAAACTGACTAATGTACTGTATGTGTACATGTATTTTTGGCTATTAGTGTTTTATTATACCAGTGAACCTTTTATATTGCTGAGCGCCATTAGGGCAATTTTTCCTTCTTTTCTTTGTGTACTTAAATGTATGTAGACACTATGTATCCTCATAGTGTTTACTTTGGAAGTATAGTGACATCATGGGTGATGCCAGAGGACTTGCTGTCAGTACAGAGGCTCAGACAGAGCTATTGCAGCTCTGTCCATCCTCTCCCTACATCAATAGATCACTGCTATATTGGTCTATTGCTGGCTGAATGCCAACGTATGACAATAAAGCAGGTAAACACAGAAATTTAAAGTGGAAGTAAAGGTAATAAATATACTTACCTCATCTCTAATGGTCCAGGTTCTTCTAAAAAAAATTCTTTGGGCTTAGGGGGCTTTGCAAGAGTGCAAGGAGCTTCTCTTTCATTTTGGAATAGTTTATAGGAGCTGTGCACCACAAACAAAGGATTTCCCAGCACACTTACCAGCCAGCCTGCAAAAAAGCCAACTTGGCCCTGTCTAACAGTTTGCGTTAAAAACAGAAGGTTTTGCTTGCACACATTTGGTTGAACTGGATGGACTTTTGTCTTTTTTCAGCCAGACTAACTATGTAACTATGTAACATTTGCAAATACATACATAAGCTGTAGTCCCATGTCAAGGAGTCTCTGTATATTACGGTTCTAGTTCTAAAATTTCCAGAGCCTCCACAGTGGGAGAGGCATGTATTTGCAGATTGAAACAGTGTTAATTAGCTGTTTCTTGGTACAATGCTGTATCATTCATTCAGAATGACACTGCACTGTACCAACACATGTAGTGCATGTTGCAGTAATGCAGACAGTAATGAGATCAATACTACAAAACAATAATGTGACTAGTCCCAAATAAATGTCAACTCAATGCTCCTTGCTGACGTTGGTGGGTTGCACTGCACTGTCTTCTCTCTTAAACAGCTGTCACCAGAACAGGTATCCACATTGGAATATTTACCATCACCCTCTGTTCTGGTGAAATTGATAGACAATAAAGAGAGAAACATTCAAACAGCAATAAACACCTGGCAAGTGTTCTACTTCTACCACAATCTCTCCGAAAAAAACCCAAAGTTTTGTCATTGGATACATTTTGACAGTGAAAATCAGTGCAAACTTGGTATGTCAGAGTGTGTTGTAGCACTGAAATGTGTGGGCATAGAGGCATCTACCAACCATAGAGATTAAAATAGTTTAAATTACAAACTGATATATCGGGTCTCAAACTATTCTTTCTTATAAGGTTCAGCAGCTCAGTCATAAGTCCTTTAAGGGTCATATACTATACAAAGACAATTTGTTTTTAAAGGTGCTTTGCTTTAGTCTCTTGTTGCTCTGTACAACACACGTTGAATAGAGTTCAGTTGGCACTGTATGTTTGGCTAGTGAACTTCAGTTTTAATCAAGCTATTGTGTATACTGTTTTGCTGTCGCTCTAAAGCAGGCCATAGATGAGGTAATATTCTTTCTTGCAACCACTGTCAGTAATGATGGGGGAATCCTCCCCACGGAGCTATTGCGCTCTCCCAGCAGGTATGGCGGGGGTTGGCTGTTATTTTTGCTATCGGCTATAGCCACTGCCAATAATCGCACGAAAAATCCAACATGCTAGTTGCACCCAAGATGTACAACAATAGAAATACAATCAGCACGCCCATAGATGGTTTGAATCTTGGCCGGTTCATTTGTGAACATCTATGGCCGGCTTTGATCTGGTTTATCTACCTTAGAGGTAGCAATGCACCATTAAACACCTTGCATGCATTAAAATGATACTAAATACACACTGTTTATTTTACATTTTCTTTTTGTGTATGTGGATGATGGCACTGTAATTATTTTAATAAAGAAAATTTAAGTATCTTTTTCCTAATCAATATACAGCTGTCACATGACCCAGCTCTTTCCCAGCCTGTCTGCAGGGAAACATAAGCAGGAGGAGCTTCTGCTGAATGCCAAGGATTTCCTAGCACACTTACCAGCCAGCCTGCAAAGCAGCCAAATTGGCCCTAGTCACATGTTCATAATGAAAAATAACAGCCTTTGGGATACAGAGTAAAAACAAATAATTCATATCAATAAACTGTTTTAATTTTGACTTACAAATACATATTTTAAATCACATCTTTATTATTTTTTGGCAATAACATGGTGGGGGCAGATTTCTTCCTGTGTCACTTCCCTCCAGCCTGTGTCTTAGAATAAGAGGGAGGTGAAGCCTCTATCAATCTACATGTAATATCCCACCCAGGGGCAGACTGACCATTTGGAAACTCGGGCACTACCTGAGAGCCTGGGGTCAGTAGGGGGCCCCATGAGATGCCCCTGGTACCTTTTTCATAGGCTTTTTTGAGTTTGGGCAAGGACACAGGGGCCTCATGATTCCATATTGCCCGGGGCCCCATGAGTTGTCAGTCCGCCCCTGATCCCATCCCCCTTGTGTTTAGCTGGTTAGTGGGCATGGAGGAAGTGGGCTGTCATTTACCACTGTGTATATGCCCACATGTGTGACTGTATAGTCACATGGGCTGCTCAGATGTGATAGGGAGGAAATGCTCAGCTTAGAAACTCACTGAAAACTAAGTGCAGACACTGCTCTGCAAAATCCCCAGCTGCAATGGGGACATAGACAGAAGGGGGAGACAGAGAACTGCAGGATCAACCAGATTTTTTTCAGAATACAGAAAATGAATCTCAGAGTATGAACAGCATATAATACAGCTTTTATTTATAGTTTTTATTATGTGGGTTTAGTGGCACTTTAATGTGTTGTGGTGCCATTCATTTTGAACAATACCCCAAAGCCCTAAAGTAATACACCAATGTTGTAGCACAGCACAACACGTGTTAATGCATTACAATAAGTTATGGTGTGCTGTGTTCGTAAAAATAGTCCAGATGTGGTTTTTTTGCCACTCCTGGAGCATTGGTATCCCATTTGCTGTGCTGTTGGTGCTACCTTCTGAAATCTGTATACAACTGCTACAAATCCAAGAAAGCTGTTTGAGTTTATAATGTTCATTAAACATTTCCCTGACGTTGTATCTGTATTTGCAGTAAAATAGTGGATTTCCTACATACAGCTGTAATTAAACTTTAATAGTTTCCACAAGATCTAAAAATAAGTTAATGTTTTACAATTTCTTTCTATTTATGAGCAGTGTGCTGTTCATCTGCTGTAATTACAAATAAGAGAGCATAATCCATTTTACCACTTACAGGATGCTGGAAATCTTCACAGGAATGATAGCGCAAATTAAAGCAATGCAGCACAGTTCATAGTTGTAGTGAGATGAGGTGCTAAAAATGTAATCTCATTAACAGCAGGGACTTAGACCAGATACTTTCAGGGCTCAGGATGAAGCTGTGACATTTTATCTCTCCTTACTCTATTAACACAATCTATACACATCTTTTAAGTGTCACTGAGATCTAAGAATGCTTACATGTAAGGGGTTGCATCCCAAAGTCGCCCTTAGTAGCCTTAATTTACAAACAGAAAATCAGTGGAGCTGTACACCCCGGTCACATCAAACACTACTGTGAAATCATGCGACTTACAGTGAAGTCGCATGATTTCAAAGTTGGATGACATGCCGATTTCAGGTGCAATTTGCAAAACATCTGATACAAACTTCTATGCAAATAGCACCAAAAGTAGTGCATGTACTACTTTAGAAGTCGGTGCAGCTCCGACTAAGTCGGAACCGCACTGATATGGCTGCTTTAATTACAGACAATAGGCTGCGATTTGGCATGCGATTTGCAAGTCGCATGGCATGCAAATCACATGCCAATTCCCATCCAGTGTGACCAAGTTATTAGAGTATCACAACACATAACACTTTTTTCTTTTACAGCCAACACCTCCTTTATATTTGCTACTTATTTTCATTCAAATAACATAACTTAAAAACAAATCTAAAATGTATCTCTTTTTACGTGCTCTGTTCTAAAAAATTCCAAACTGAAGTTTTCCCCTCCTATGTAATGAGGAGGGGGCTAAGGATTTAATCTTTATCATAATTACCCTGTCTGGATCAGAGTGGCCAGCTACCTCCTCCTCTTCATGGCTGGCACAAACAGATTGGCTTTCTACTGAGCAGACAACTTCACCACTACATGTTCCTGTAAAATTTCTGTTAAATGTGAGTGGCCCATTTGTTGTTTCCAAGGGGGGTTGCCTCTCAGGACATTTATGCATGCCAGGAACCTCAGCAGATACAGACACTGCCCCTTCTGCATCATCCATGAGGAAACGTCTCACCACGTTTTCTGGGAGTGTTAATTTGCTCAGGCCCTGTTGGGGGCCCTGGAACCTGAACTCAAGGACTTTGTACCACAGACAGCCATCACTCACTTTGGGGTGTTGAATGGACTATTCTGTGGGACTTTTTCTCTGGAGGACATTGACGGCGCCTGGCGGGTGCTGTGTTGTTTTAAGGACGCTTTATGGCCAGAAAGCGCCTCATCCACCAGCGGGAGAGGATGTCCATTGAGGACTGCCGCAGACTGATCCTCAGTCTGCTCAGAGACTATACCTTGATGGACTTTAAGGAGGAAGAGGGCGTCTGAAGATTCCCCCCTCCCCCTACTCCCCCTTGCGTGTCTTTGTCCCTTCAATAAAGCTTCGGGCCTGTGTTTCCCCCTTTTTTCCCCCTCCCCCCCCCCCCACACACCCGATGCCTATTGTAGACTGTAACGTTCGGTTTTTTGTTTTTGCATGATTTTGTGACATTAGGAAAAGTATTGTGTATTAGGATGCTACGATTTTTGGGGTAAGCGGCGTTATGCATGACGTGGTGGTCTGGAGATTCGTCCTCCACGCACATCACGTCAGGCATCATACCGCTGAGCGAATGTATTTATTTCTGAATGTATTTATTGTATGCTTGGAACTGTATTGCAATGTGGTGTGCTGCGTTGCAGTACAGGGTGAGATGTACCCCGATTACAAGTATCATGTTGTTTTTGATGCTTCTGTAATAAAAGTATCTTTTCAATCAAAAATTTGTTGTTTCTAACAAACATTTCATTTGTTACTACATTTTCCCCTTTCCTTCCTATTTGCTTGTTATAGAGTTGGCTTTCTCTCTCTTGGATCAGCTTGCCTATAGTGGACTTCAAGAGGATTATAATCCTTCAGATTAATTCATTTTTTTGGGATATTATAGATCCTACATGGACTTCTGTTGAGTGCCTTAATATTGTTAGAAGTTTGTGGTTATCCACATGTGTCTACAAATATTCTTTTTCTTCTAATTACCCTGTCTGTACTGTGCTGGTTAATCTCGTTATCACTTGTGCTGAACTGTCTGTCCTCACAAAAGGATAATGATCTCATAACTTGGGTCAGTATGTCTAGCATTACTTGTACTTGGAACAGAAGCTAAAGACACGCTGAAAAGAGAGTGGGACAAGCTATACAGGGCATCCCCTAGCTAGGAGTGAGGAAGGGACAAAATTATTTAAAAGAAAACAAACAACATTGCATGTTGT
The DNA here is from genome assembly GCF_062004578.1 of Staurois parvus. Lineage (NCBI taxonomy): Eukaryota > Metazoa > Chordata > Amphibia > Anura > Ranidae > Staurois > Staurois parvus. The sequence goes on along the minus strand of NW_028318032.1, from coordinate 1,035,364 downwards.
TAAAGTTAAAATCAATTTCTATATACTGTGAAAATTTTTTTAACTCCTTATTGTGCACAGGGGGAGAAAACGCACACAGAATTGTTGCAAGAAAGATCTCTCATCTATTGAGAATGTTACAACCGCTTTAGAACAGCTAATTTATAATGATGCTCTATATCCCAGCACATATCTTTCAAACAAATGATAACCAGTAGTCTTATATCATTAGACTTGCATTGTCGATATTGATGTTTGCTCTGCCCTATGCCATTTTCTCATAATATGTTCACCATGTTTTGTTCCATAGTAAAAATTATAACTACAGAATAAAAAAAAAAATAATGGGGGCCTAAAAGGAAAATGTTAAAACTCACTTGTCATCCATGGTGAAAATATGATTATGAGATATGCTTGATTTAGAGCCATGTCATGTTAGGGATTCTGTCACTGGCAGACAAGATCACTTGAAGAGCACGTGCCTCTTTTACAGTCACTTCCAAGCTGGCTGATCCAGCAAAATTTTGCTCTGTGTTGCTGCTTTCTCAATGGTAACTGAGATTCTGCAACAATGGAGCAAGATGTTAGGGGCAAATGAGTAGTCTTTTCACCTAGCCTTTTGCTGGCAGGTTGTCACCAGCAACAGAACCCCTGTCAGGGTTATTTTTCACACCTCTCTCCCATTAGGGAGATTTTTGTTAACTTCCTGTCTCATTGCCACTCCAGACACCAGGGTCACCAGAACTAGTGTCCCCACTGGAAGATTTGCACTTTAATCCTGTTCTGGTAACTACTCAAAATGTGGGATTTACTTTCACTTTCTGTAATAATGGCCACCAGGGCAAATAGAGAGGGTGAATCTCCCAAACAGGGTTCTAATCCATCTCCTTTCTATGTAAATCTAAAAAAAAAATCCATTCAGTTTAAGTTACTGTGCCATGATAAAACATCTCACTAATGTACATAAACCTCAGCAAAAATTATTATTCTTAATAAATGACATTTCTTCATGACTAATCCTTTCCTGCATATGTTTTTAGTGTATATGATTTTCTAATATGTTTTGATAGTCACAGTGGCTCTATTGTTAGGTTTAGTAATGGTCACATTACCATTGCACAGGAACCAATAATATTATATATCTATTATATATCTATAAAGGGTGGGAAGATGAAGAAGGAGCTTGCCCTTTGATGTTAGCCACCAAGGACATGTTGAAATGACCCCAAAAGACCAGTTCAGAGTAAACATATATTTTGTGCTGCTGGATAGACTCACATTTGAGTTTCAGAAGAGAGCTGAAGCGTATCAGCTTCTTTGAGAATATTACAGCTCTTGACAGTGATGATTTGATTACCAATGCTACAAACCTTTGCAAGCAGTACCCTAGTGACTTCCAACACAATCTTCCATTGAGTGTGCACGCTTCTCATCCTGGTTGAAGAGTACTGATACATTGAATGTTGCCGTTTTTCATTTCAGCTGAAATATAATTAACGATTCACTACAAGTAATTTACCTTTATATATTGTATTTCTTTTATATATATATATTTACACACACACACACACACACACTATGTTGCCAAAAGTATTGGGACACCCCTCCAATTCATTGGATTCAGGTGTTCTAATCACTTCCATGGCCACAGGTGTATAAAATCCAGCCCCTAGGCATGCAGACTGCTTTTACAAACATTTGTGAAAGAATGGGTCGCTCTCAGGAGCTCAGTGAATCTAAACGTGGTGCCGTGATAGGTTGCAATATGTCCATCCGTGACATTTCCTTGATACTAAATATTCCCGGTCATCTGTTAGTGGCATTATAACAAAGTGGAAGCAACCGGGAACAACAGCAACTCAGCCATGAAGTGGTAGACCACGTAAAGTGACAGAGCGGGATCAGCTCATGCTAAAGCGTACAGTGTATAGAAGTCACCAACTGTCTGCAGAGTCAAAATCTTAAGACCTCCAAACTTCATATGACCTTCAGATTAACACAATAATGCACAGAGAGCTTCATGGAATGGGTTTCCATGGCTGAGCAGCTGCAGCCAAGCTTTACATCACCAAGTGCAATGCAAAGTGTCGCATGCAGTGGTGTAAAGCATGCCGACACTGGACTCTAGAGCAGTGGAGAAGTGTTCTCTGCAGTGATGAATCACACTTCTCTGTTTGGCAATCCGATGGACGTGTCTGGGTTTGGCAGTTGCCAGGAGAACGGAACTTGCCTGACTGCATTGTGCCAAGTGTAAAGTTTGGTGGAGGGAGGATTGTGCTGTGGTGTTGTTTTTCAGGGTTTGGGCTTAGCCCCTTAGTTTCAGTGAAGGAAACTCTTAAGGTGTCAGCATACCAAGACATTTTGGACAATTTCATTCTCCAGGCTTTGTGGGAAGAATTTGGGGATGGCCCTTTCCTGTTCCAACATGACTGCACACCAGTGCACACAGCAAGGTCCATAAAGACATAGATAAGCGAGTTTGGGGTGGAGGAACTTGACTGTCCTGCACAGAGTCCTGACCTCAACCTGATAGAACACCTTTGGGATGCATTAGAGCAGAGACTGTGAGCCAGGCCTTCTCGTCCGACGTCAGTGCCTGACCTCACAAATGAGCTTCTGGAAGACTGGTCAAACATTCCCATAGACACAATCCTAAGCTCATGTGTGTGTAAAGTGTAAAGGCAGGCGTCCCAATACTTTTGCCAATATTGTGTGTGTGTGTGTGTGTATGTATATATATATATATATATATATATATATACATACATACATATACACACACACACATATATTTATACACATATATTCTTTTTCACAACCTAAGCTTGTGCTCTTAACCTTCACATGCAGGGCTTGGTTTACAGGTGAAACTCGAAAAATTAGAATATCGTGCAAAAGTTAATTTATTTCAGCAATGCAACTTAAAAGGTGAAACTAATATATGAGATAGACTCATTACATGCAAAGCAAGATAGTTCAAGCCGTGATTTGTCATAATTGTGAATTTGGGGTTTTCATGAGCTGTAAGTCATAATCATCACAATTATGACAAATCACGGCTTGAACTATCTTGCTTTGCATGTAATGAGTCTCTCATATATTAGTTTCACCTTTTAAGTTGCATTACTGAAATAAATGAACTTTTGCACAATATTCTAATTTTCTGAGATTGTGGATTTGGGGTTTTCATGAGCTGTAAGTCATAATCTCAGAAAATTAGAATATTGTGAAAAGGTGCAATATTCTCGGCTCAAAGTGTCCCACTCTAATCAGCTAATTAAGCTATAACACCTGCAAAGGGTTCAGTAGGAATCACAATCATGGGAAAGACTGCTGACCTGACAGTTGTGCAGAAATCCATCATTGACACCCTCCATAAGGAGGGAAAGCCTCAAAAAGGTAATTGCAAAAGAAGATGGATGTTCCCAAAGTGCTGTATCAAAGCACATTAATAGAAAGTTTTGTGTAAGGGAAAGGTGTGGAAGAAAAAGGTGCACAAGCAGTAGGGATGACCACAGCCTGGAAAGGATTGTCAGGAAAAGGCCATTCAAAAGTGTTGGGGACTTTCACAAGGAGTGGACTGAGGCTGGAGTCAGTGCATCAAGAGCCACCACACATAGACGGATCCTGGACATGGGCTTCAAATGTCGTATTCCTCTTGTCAAGCCGCTCCTGAACAACAAACAACGTCAGAAGCGTCTTACCTGGGCTAAAGAGAAACAGACCTGGTCTGTTGCTCAGTGGTCCAAAGTCCTCTTTTCTGATGAGAGCAACTTTTGCATCTCATTTGGAAACCAAGGACCCAGAGTATGAAGGAAGAATGTAGAGGCACACACTGCAAGACGCTTGAAGTCCAGTGTGAAGTTTCCACAGTCTGTGTTGATTTGGGGAGCCATGTCATCTGCTGGTGTTGGTCCATTGTGCTTCATTAAGTCCAGGGTCAACGCAGCCGTCTACCAGGAGATTTTGGGGCACTTCATGCTTCCTTCCGCATATGAGCTTTATGGGGATGCTGACTTCATTTTCCAGCAGGACTTGGCACCTGCCCACACTGCCAAAAGCACCAAAACCTGGTTCAATGACCATGGGATTACTGTGCTTGATTGGCCAGCAAACTCGCCTGACCTGAACCCCATAGAGAATCTATGGGGCATTGCCAAGAGAAAGATGAGAGACATGAGACCGAAAAATGCAGAAGAGCTGAAGGCCGCTATTTAAGCATCCTGGTCTTCCATAACACCTCAGCAGTGCCACAGGCTGATAGCTTCCATGCCACGCCGCATTGAGGCAGTAATTGCTGCAAAAGGGGCCCAAACCAAGTACTGAGTACATATGCATGCTTATACTTTTCAGAGGTCCGATATTGTTCTATGTACAATTCTTGTTGTATTGATTGCATGTAATATTCTAATTTTCTGAGATTGTGGATTTGGGGTTTTCATGAGCTGTAAGCCATAATCATCACAATTATGTCAAATCCGGCTTGAACTATCTTTCTTTGCATGTAATGAGTCCATCTCATATATTAGTTTCACCTTTTAAGTTGTATTACTGAAATAAATGAACTTTTGCACGATATTCTAATTTTTCGAGTTTCACCTGTATATGGTAACAATTTGCCAGAATTTTACTTTATATCTTTTTTTCATGTGTTTTATCTTAGAGGTTAATGTATTAAAAATACATGAAAATTTATTTCTGGCCATAACAACTTGTTAGCATCCAAATGCATTTTCTGCAGTACAGAGTTAATTCAAGCAATATATAAAAAAAAATGCAATATATTGCGGTTTACCAGTCCTTAAATGTGATGACTGCATTAGTTTCCTTTTTTTGGGCTTTTTTTCCTTCGGTTTTACTTGGTGATCTGGCCAGTAACACACTTCCTGTCTTAGGGTAGCTCCACTCTGCATGGAGAAGCAACAGAGACACCCTTGGACAGCAGCATTGTCAGTTTGGGGGAGAATAGTGTTGTACTAGCAGATTTAGATGCACTTGACTAACAAATTGAAGCTGAACTCCAGCTAACACTTTTTAAGCAGTCACAGCAACATATTTTTTTCCATTGTGGGATAAAGGTTTTACATAAATTAATAAATGCTGATCATTGTAAGCCCCCGTCAATGGTAAATAGTCTGTGTCAACCCTTTAACTGGACACTTTTGCTGGACAGCTTGGTCTGTTGGCAGAAGTTAAAAACAGACTTACTGAATGGATCACCAGGTAAAAAGCCTAAAAAAATGCAACCACTACACCAAGAATTGGTAAGCTGCAATATGTCACATTTTTGTTATTGGGTTCAATAGTACTTTAAGCTAAGATTCTAATTGGTTGCTATAATTTCCTTGCTAACGTCTTCCTTATACATACAACAATGGCTGGAAACAGGCACAAGTTAGTTGGTCTGTGCGTCAAAAGTGTAAGTCCAATTCTGGCAACATGTTGATCTTGGCATACAGCATTACTAGTTATCATTGTTGTCTACACAAGCTTTTATCGAGTCGCTTTGTACAAACTCTCCCAATAGATTTTCTAGGCTACATGTCAGTAAGCAACACTCATCGCTGTTTCTGGTTGGGTGACTCTGCCTGCGGCTGTTCTGATATATTTTGGAGTGAACAGATAATCACAGAAAGTTCTGTATTGAACAGGGACAATACATACTTTACATGTCAAACATATGTCCTACAGTATATAATTTATCTGTAGACACAATTTAATAATTGTAGAAGCACAGAATGTGTAAGAACTGGATTTCCTGTCTCATTTTATATTTAGTAACTGCAAGGTGCAAACAAATTGCACTGGTAAAAAACCTACAAGAAAAGTCACCTAGAAAATAACTTGGAAGTGCTTTAATTCAATCATCAGACGATGAATCATCGTGTGTGTGTGTGTGTGTGTGTGTGCGTGCGTGCGTGCGTGTTTCAGATAATAATTTGAAATGGCAATGACCAGGCAAAAAATTCTATATACTGTATCTAATATATATATATTAGATACAGTATATAGAATTTTTTTTGCCTGGTCATTGCCATTTCAAATTATTATCTGTTGTGTCCAGGTACAGCAATGGTACTAGATCTCAACTCTATGCAACTTATTAGGATTTAACCTCTTCCCGTCTGCCCATTGACAGCAGTGGCAATGAGGGCTGACATACAGGAACATTTCTGTACGTCAGCCTGCATCGTTGGCTCCTGCACCGCACAAAGAGCGCGTACCCCGGAGCCCGGTGATTGATGTGTTGCCCAAACACAGCGGATCACACTACCTCTGTGTTGGGCGATCATGTGGTGTTTTACCATGTGACTGCTGCGACCAATTACAGCACTCACATAAAAAACAATGAAACTGAAAGTAAAGATCTCTTCTCTCTGCTCTGTCAGGCTGCTTGTACACTCACACTGTGCCCCTGTGTCCCTGATCACTGCCTCACAATATCAATAATAAATAATAAATAATGTAGGGAGGCCCTGTTACCTGTCCCAGTGCACACAAAACACCACCATACACCATTCCAATGTTCTCATCACTGCAATATTCCAAACCAATACCCTGATCACTGCTATATGCCATACCAGCATCCTGATCACTGCCATACCCCATACTAGCATCCTGATCACCACCATACCCCATACCATCACCCTGATCACCACTATACCACATAACAGCATGCTGATCACTGCCATACCCCATATCAGCATCCTGATCACCGCTATACCATCACTCTGATCACCACCATACCACATAACAGCATCCTGATCACAGTCATACCCCATACCAGCCTCCAGATCACCACCATACCCCGTAACAGTGTCCTAGCTACTGCCATACCAGCGTCCTAATCACTGCTATACCTCATGCTAATGTACTGATCACTGCCATACCCCGTACGAACATCCTGATTACTGCCATACCTCATGCTAATGTCCTGATCACTGCCATACCCCATACCAACGTCCTGATCACTGCCATATGCCATACCAGCATCAGGCATATTAGGATCAACTGATCAATTTTCAAATATATATCCCATAGTTTGTGGACTTTATAGCTTTCACACAGACTAAATAATATAAACTGTTTTGGGTTATTTTTACCCCAAAAATGTAGCAGAATACATTTTCGCCTAAATTTATGAAAAAAGTTATCTATTTGTAAAATTTTAAAACAAAAACTAAGCAAAAAATGATTTTTTTCAAACTACTTTTTTTTTCTCATTTATATAGAAAAAAATAAAAATCCCAGTGGTGATCAAATACCACCAGAAAAACTCTATCTGTCTCAAAAAAAGATAAAAATCTCATATGGGTACGGAGTTGCATGACTGAGTAATTGTCACTCAAAGTGTGATAGTGCTGAAAGCTGAAAATTGGCCTAGACTGGAAGGGGGTGAAAGTGTCCGGACTTGAAGTGGTTAATAAAATATTTAAATTGCAGATTTTTATATAGTTAACTACTTGGTAATAGCAGTATAAGTTAAAATAGTGACGTTTTTACAGTCACAATCTACTATACAATGCTGTGAGCTTGCATTTTGACATTGTTGCTTGAACACAGGAGAATAATAGAACAAAGCTTTTTGGGTGTATCTTTTGGCATGTAATTTTAAATTGTGCATTTGCATTGTGTCATGTTACTGGAAATATTAATACTGAGGTATGAGTTTATTGCACTTGAGGCACTGCATTCTTAGAGGCGAATATACAGTATGAATACAAACAAAAAATAGTGTAGCGCAACCAAATCAACATTCAGATAACACATAAATCAATAAATAAAGTGTCAGTGGGTCAAATTCAACAAATTTCATAAATGTCCCAAAACCCAATCACCAATAAGCGTTTGATGAAAATCTCCTTAAAATAACACTCGTTTATCAATCACCTCCATCAAAAAGAAAATTGGCTGCTCACCTCCAGAATCTGACCTCTGAGCTAACTGTAGGTCAAAAGCACTTTACCTTTATGTGCATTAGTTCTCATTCAAATGCTGCTCCCCTGCAAAAACTGGTCATAGGATCACTTTTCCACTAATTATGGTGATACCCGATCCGCAAGAGAAGATTGGTATTTGCAAGGTCATAAAAAATACCCACAACAGAGGCGTCTGTCCCGGGGGCTGTGGCGATCGGGAAGTAGACCCCCTGACAAACCAAGGGGGACAGGGAGAGGCTGAGAGCAAGAAAAGGCTCATGCCCTCACCCAGTGAAGTCACTTACTCATATAAATTAGAAGTTTCTTCATGAAACCGCCAATCCTTAAAGAGTAATTCCACTTTTTTTGAAAAAGAAAAAAAAAAAACATTCCCCTCTCGGTGACCTATGTACATTGCAAGGATTTTGTCAGAATTTCTATGAGAGAAATTATATTTTATCTTCTCTCCATCTCAAACTATAATTGTTTTAAACTTAAGAGGCCCAAAAAATCCAGAGTCACTTTCAGGTCTCAGTTCAAGCAGGATACAGTCTCGTTCCTTTGTTTTTTCTGCAAACAAAGCTATTTTACAGAGCTCATCTTGTTTAACAATGGATCTCTCCCCACATAATGTATAGGAGAGAATCATCTGATTGTCGTGCATATAGTATCTATTTGACAAATACAGAATTGAGAAAAACAAGGACACCTCAGAATAGGAACAATGGGTTTCTGTCCTACTGCACCTATTGGGCTACCTCCTAGGCTGGTATATTCAAATGTTATGAATGTATTGTGTGCCAATAGATAAAAGGGAAAGTCAGGTAGACAGAGGGGGGAAGATCAGATCATCAGATCCGATCACCATTTCATTCCATCCGATCCCATCCCATCCATCTGATCACTTTCCATAGGGACACTACCTTCCATCTGACCATTCATCTTACTACATATCCGGCACCCAACTCCAGCCTGTCCAGAGGCCATTTTGTGAGAGCTCAACTCCACCCATTAATCGGCAGCCATCGTTTGATTTACCTGAGAATTGGAGGGTAACTATAAACTGCCATATTTTTCACTCCATAAGACACACTTTTTCCCCCCCCAAAAATGGGGAAAATGTCTGCATCTTATGGAGTGAATATGGAGCGCCCAGACAGGTATTCTCGCCGCCGCCGTGCTAGAATAGCAGGCCGGCTGCTCGTCTCTTCTGTGCAGCAGAACCTGCTCCTCAGTCGTACCTGTTCCTCGGTCCAGCGGTGTCCTCACTGTCTTCTCTCCCTGGCGCCGGCATCTTTAGTGTGGGCACCCGGCTGTTACAGCTTTCGGCTTCACAGCTGGATGCACATGTGTGAGAAGCGCTGCGCTTTGTGAATGGTCTGGCAGTCTTCTAGGACCTGTAACGTGTCCCAGAAGATGGGGAGCGAGGACAACTCTGCGGAATTGGGAGCGGGTACCTGCCAAAGGTCTGCAGTCTCTGGTCATCTCCTGTACTATGTCCGCAGTCTCTGGTCATCTCCTGTAGTATGTCCGCAGTCTCTGGTCATCTTCTGTACTATGTCCGCAGTCTCTGGTCATCTGCTGTACTATGTCTGCAGTCTCTGGTCATTTCCTGTAGGATGTCCGCAGTCTCTGGTCATCTCCAGTACTATGTCCGCAGTCTCTGGTCATCTCCTGTACTATGTCCGCAGTCTCTGGTCATCTCCTGTACTATGTCCGCAGTCTCTGGTCATCTCCTGTACTATGTCCGCAGTCTCTGGTCATCTCCTGTACTATTTCCGCAGTCTCTGGTCATTTCCTGTACTGTGTCCGCAGTCTCTGGTCATCTCCTGTAGTATGTCCACAGTCTCTGGTCATCTTCTGTAGTATGTCCGCAGTCTCTGGTCATCTCCTGTACTATGTCCGCAGTCTCTGGTCATCTCCTGTACTATGTCCGCAGTCTCTGGTCATCTCCAGTACTATGTCCGCAGTCTCTGGTCATCTTCTGTACTATGTCCGCAGTCTCTGGTCATCTCCTGTACTATGTCCGCAGTCTCTGGTCATTTCCTGTACTGTGTCCGCAGTCTCTGGTCATCTCCTGTAGTATGTCCGCAGTCTCTGGTCATCTCCAGTACTATGTGCGCAGTCTCTGGTCATCTTCTGTACTATGTCCGCAGTCTCTGGTCATCTGCTGTACTATGTCCGCAATCTCTGGTCATTTGTTGTACTATGTCCGCAGTCTCTGGTCATCTGCTGTACTATATCTGCAGTCTCTGGTCATTTCTTGTACTATGTCTGCAGTCCATTGGTTCAGAAATTTTTTTCTTGTTTTCCTCCTCTAAAACCTAGGTGCGTCTTATGGTCAGGTGCGTCTTATTGAGCGCAAAACATGGTTTATCCTGGTAATTCTGATTGTCCAAATTAATAAGCCTAATGTCATTTTGTGGTAACGTAATTGTCTCCTTAGGATAAAATCACCCCCCACCTTTATATAGTTTAATTTTTAGTCGCAATATTATTCTTATTTTATTCTTGGGCCATATTGTCCTACGGTTTTGCGTATTTTGACACTTATTCCTTCTGCAGGGGAATAACCGCTGAAATTCCATAAAACACAGACTATTGTCTGATAGTTAGATATTAATGTTTATTTTGTCTATGGGGAGAAATTAATTATCGATTTTATTTGTGTTATATATATATATATATATATATATGTAAACTAGTGATACGGAAACTTTTGTAAAATCTATGTAAATTACCTTAATGTCTATGTGTGTCACAATTGAGCTATTACATTATGTGTTTGTGACTTATTGTAAATAAATAATAATTTAATAATCTGTAGTCCATAATTACACTGATCTAATCTGTGTTTTAAAGGATTTTGGTTTGCTCTAAATGTCCCTGAATTATTAATTAAGTCAGTTAAATTATTTTATAAATTATTGAAATATTTGCAAGCAGCTTTAGCTGACTGAATTAATTGTCCAGGCATTACCGGACAGAACATATTATTTTTGGAGGTACTGTTGGATGAATTATTAATCAAAAGCACAATTTTAACAAACTTATAGATTTTTAGATTCCTACCTTTTCTTATTCTGAAAAAAGCTGTTTGTGTCCATCTGCAGAGTGAATCTGTATGGGAATGGTTTTATAATTATCAATAAGCTGCTGCACTGGCAGGGTCTGCATCCCTTTAGACATGATTTCCCATAGGGAGTATCTTACCAAAAATTACATTTTTGTCGCAGGGGGTGCCAAAACTCTGTCTTGTATCTTAGTGCAGACTTCTGGGAAAATCAGTAAGTCAATCACACAAACTGGAAATTACATTTCTGGGGGGACGTTCTGTACACCATCTGTGTACAAAAACACCTCCAGGTAGTCATATTGCATTGCATTTTCCAGAAAATTACAGTGCTGCAGATAGAAAAGGAAAGGTAAATTTAAGAACATTCAAATACAATAGGACTTGAGTTGCAATTATATACTATTATTTTTTTTATTTGCCAATTTCTTTCCCATGAAAGTGGAGTTACCCTTTAAGCTGTCTGGTACCAAAAACATTTCTATTGATTTATATGGGTGAATGACTTTTTTTGCTTGCTGCCTCTCCCTTTCCCCCTTGGTTTGTCAGGGGCCTGGTCCCGTCTCCACAGCCCCCAGGACAGTTGCCTCTGATGTGGGTATTTTTTGTGACCTTGCAAATACCACTCTTCTTTTTTTGGTCAGGGAAGATCATAATTAGTGGACCAGTGATCATTATGACCAGTTATCGGAGGGAAGTAGCATTTGAATTAGAACTAATGCCCTTCACGGTAAAGCGCTTATGACCTACAAGGTCAGATTCTGGAGGTGAGCAGCCAATCTTCCTTTTGGTGCAGGTGGTTGATGTACCATTGTTGTTTTAAAGATTTTCATTGTACACTTTGGTGATTGAATTTTGGGACATTTATGAAATTTATGGTTGGATTGAACCCACTGACATTTTATTTTCTTGATTTATGTGTAATTTGAATGTTGATTTGATTGCACTACACTGTTTTTTGTTTATATTTGTGAAGAGGTTTATGTAAAGAGACCATTAGTGCTTAGCGGAACATCCAATATTGTGTTCATACATGTTTTTTCACTTTAACTTCTGATTAGGGGACTGCATAAACTTATTCACTGTGTTTTCAGTTGACATATACAGTATGGTGGTCATAAAAATCTAAATATAGAATGGGTTGTGACAGAATGTGAATATTTAGTTTAATACACAAAGGTTTTAAAGATATTGGGAACCTTAATAATAGCCAAATCAGATGTGCAACCAGTAAAGTGCAAATATCTCATCAATACCAATGAGAGAAATGAAAAAATAGACAGGTGGTTTAACTCTTTAGCACCTAAAGTATTAGCTTTGGGTGGACTGACCATAAAAAAGGAATTACAAAATACAGCAGGGAGCAATCAACTCCACTGCTGACCAGTTACATACCAGTCAATACCTGTCAAGGCCTTCAATGGAGTAAAGTAATAATCCTCTATCATTTTCCAGTTTTAGCACACTTTAAAAGTATGCAAAATTCAGAGACACACCAGTCTAAAATGTAAAAAAAGTAAAGGTTACTTATCAATGGAAAACCAGAACCTGGGATACTGCACACAACTGCCTTTAATTATATTTATTTAGCATCAAAAGCCCCCTTCATGACAGAGGTCCTCCCCCAGGTCAAAGGCTGCCCATCGGGTCACAGTCACCCTATATATGAGTCCCCCTAACATGTTAGTGACCACCCCATCACCGAGTCTCCTCAATACATCATAGTTCCTCCATCACAGAGCCCCCCCAATCACAGGGCCTCCCATCACAAAGCAAGCACTCCAACCACAGAGCCCCCTCTTCATATTACAGCCCTACCTTTTGACTCCTGTAGCATGTAGAGGAAACCAAACGTTTTTATTTCTGAATGCTGGGGGTGTCCCTTCATGCCATCTGCACTAGATCAGTGCTATGAGTTGCCATGCGTACTGCCCTGGAGTGTATTTAGTTGTTATGGTGCTGGTGGCCAGCCTTCCAGCAGCATGGCAATCAGGACTGATTCAGGGCAAATTAGGTCATGTGCTCACAGCACCTAGGGGGAACCCAAACGGCACCCCAGTTAAGAAACAATGGGGTACAAGATCCTCTCCCTGTTGGTTTGCTGAAGGCTTTCACCAACCAATTAAGGCATGCCCGTCCCAGGCAAATCACTTTTAGGTAGAGATCTGCTTTAAGAAAAGGGATTTATTTACTAATTGTGTATTGAGTCATAGTTTTGTTTTGAAGCCAGAATTATTTCCTCATGACTTATTTAAAAACTAAACACAAGCTTACTATAACTGATCTCTGTCAACACACTTATAGAATAATTGAAGTAAAATACTAAATTACACTAAGCTGTGGCACTCAAGAGACAGCAGAATGACCCAGGATTGTAAAGGATAAGGCAGGTTGAGTCTTGAAGCATAATTGGCTGGATTTAGTGTAATATCATTTGTAGGTCATGATCTAGCTTTCACAAAGGTTTTTTGGTTTTAGCTAAGTATTACAACATAAACAGTATCCAGTTTATTGTCTAGTAATGTCAACAGTTAATACCATTATGGCCCATTTAATTTTCATGTGCAATCTTTTCTTTCTTATTTATTAGCAATTTATTTTTTAGTGGTCAAATGTAAAATACACTATATTCCCAAAAGTATTGGGACACCCCTCCAAATCATTGGATTCAAGTGTTCCAATCACCTCCATGGCCACAGGTGTATAAAATCAAGCCCCTAGGCATGCAGACTGCTTCCACAAACATTTGTGAAAGAATGGGTTGCTCTCAGGAGCTCAGTGAATTCACGCGTGGTACTGTGCTAGGTTGCCATCCGTAAAATTTCCTTGCTATTATTCCACAGATCAACTGCTAGTAATATTATAACAAAGTGGAAGCAACTGGGAACAACAGCAACTTAACCACAATGTAGTAGGCCACGTAAAATGACAGAGCGGGGTCAGCGAATGCTGAAGCACACAGTGTGCAGGAGTCACCAACTGTCTGCAGAGTCAATAGCTAAAGACCTCCAAACTTCATGTGGCCTTCAGATTAGCACAACAGTGCGTATAGAGCTTCATGGAATGGGTTTTTATGGCCGAGCAGCTGCATCCAAGCCTTATATCACCAAGTGCAATGCAAAGCGTCGGATACAGTGATGTAAAGCACGCCACCACTGGAATCTAGAACAGTGGAGACATGTTCCCTGGAGTGATGAATCACGCTTCTCTGTCTGTCAGTCTGATGGGCGTGTCTGGCTTTTGGCAGTTGCCAGGAGAAGAGTACTTGCCTGACTGAATTGTGCCAAGTGTAAAGTTTTGGTGGGGGGGGGGGGGGGATTATGGTGTGGGGTTGTTTTTCAGGGGTTGGGCTTGACCCCTTACTTGCTTGTCCCAATACTTGGCAATAAAGTCTGTTATTTCAGTTTTTATGTTTAGAGGTGCTTTATGATGACTCATACTGTGAAATTAAAAGTGTCAAACATGTTCATACGAAATCTCACAGTAGTGCAACAAATGCGCAACTTGCAACAGATTCATGTACGAGTCGATACGAAGTACATTAATCTGTTGTGGAATCGTCTGTGAGGATTTTTGTCTCATACAGAATTTTGTCTGTGACACATTACTTACACGTGTGACACAATCTACTCCAAAATGAAAGAAGTCCTTTTTATGGATATGGCTGTATTTCTCTATAAATTGTTCTAAAAATAGATGCAGAGAGCAAAAGTGTTAGGAATCAGCAGAATGGATGACCTGATCTACATGACTACACTCAAGAACCAGGGAACAGACTGCGTGCATGCTTTTAGTGAAATTTATTTACAGTGAAACAAAATCTATCCAAACACCAACACACAGCAAACATGAAGATAATGTGAACATAAACCCTATAATATCTGGCTAATAAACCTAACAAACAGAAAGTCTAACTAACCATTATCTATAGTATTGTCAAGTACAGTACCTTGGTTGGAGGCCGGGTTGATGAGAGGGCTTCCCTTGTGGCTCTGATCTGAGCACCCTGGAATGTGGTGATAGAGGTACAGGGTTCAAAGAAGCATGGATGCCGATAGCTTGACAGTCAAGGACGTAGTCAAGGTGAGAAAGGGTCCTACATAGTGAGACAGCAGCGTGGAGAGGAGGCAGGCTGGGCTCGGTACCAGGTTAACAAGCAGAGCGAGTGTGAGGTCCTGTAGGAAGCCGAGGTCAGCACCAGGAGATCAGACAGAGAATAGTCAGAGGCAAGTCGAGGTCAGCACCAGGAGATCAGGCAGAAAGTAGTCGAAGGTCATAATCCAGAATCCACAGAGCAAGGTCAGGAACAAACTGGGTCTGCAACAGAAGATCAGTCAGTACAAACAGGAACACAGATCATAGGAAGCTGAAGAACATCCAGCAAATAGTACAAAGCAGTCTCCTTTAAATAGGCAACTTGGCGCCAATGCAGGGTGACATGTGCGCCGATGTTCGCTGGCACATAGGAATGCACCTAAATGTCAGTGCACGCTGGATATTAGCCTGGGCTCATCTGTGTGCTTGTACATGAGCATGGGCATTAGCTGCACAGGAATGAGAAGTGGCTGCAGTAAAATGCTAAATGTAGAAGAATTAGCATTAGCTGCACTAGTTTTCTGACAAATACAGTGGGGCAAAAAAGTATTTAGTTAGCCACCAATTGTTCAAGTTCTCCCACTTAAAAAGATGAGAGAGGCCTGTAATTGGCATCATAGGTAGACCTCAACTATGAGAGACCAAATGAGAAAAAAAATCCAGACAATCACATTGGCTGATTTGGAAAGAAATTATTTGCAAATTATGGTGGAAAATAAGTATTTGGTCACCTACAAACAAGCAAGATTTCTGGCTCTCACAAACCTGTAACTTCTTCTTTAAGAGGCTCCTCTGTCCTGCACTCGTTACCTGTATTAATGGCGCCTGTTTGAACTTGTTATCAGTATAATAGACACCTGTCCACAACCTCAAACAGTCACACTCCAAACTCCACTATGGTGAAGACCAAAGAGCTGTTGAAGGACACCAGAAACAAAATTGTAGACCTGCACCAGGCTGGGAAGACTGAATCTGCAATAGGCAAGCAGCTTGGTGTGAACAAATCAACTGTGGGAGCAATAATTAGAAAATGGAAGACATACAAAACCACTGATAATCTCTTTCGATCTGGGGCTCCGCGCAAGATCTCACCCCATGGGGTGAAAATGATCACAAGAACGGTGAGCAAAAATCCCAGGACCACACGGGGGGACCTAGTGAATGACCTGCAGAGAGCTGGGACCAACGTAACAAAGGCTACCATCAGTAACACACTACGCCGCCAGGGACTCAGATCCTGCAGTGCCAGACGTGTCCCCCTGCTTAAGCCAGTACATGTCCGGGCCCGTCTGAAGTTTGCTAGAGAGCATTTGGATGATCCAGAAGAGGATTGGGAGAATGTCATATGGTCAGATGAAACCAAAATAGAACTGTTTGGTAGAAACACAACTTGTCGTGTTTGGAGGAGAGAGAATGCTGAGTTGCATCCAAAGAACACCATACCTACTGTGAAGCATGGAGGTGGCAACATCATGCTTTGGGGCTGTTTCTCCACAAAGGGACCAGGACAAATGATCCATGTACAGGACAGAATGAATGGGGCCATGTATCATGAGATTTTGAGTGCAAACCTCCTTCCATCAGCAAGGCCATTGAAGATGAAACATGGCCGGGTCTTTCAACATGACAATAATCCCAAACATACCGCCCGGGCAACGAAGGAGTGGCTTCGTAAGAAGCATTTCAAGGTCCTGGAGTGGCCTAGCCAGTCTCCAGATCTCAACCCCATAGAAAACCTTTGGAGGGAGTTGAAAGTCCGTGTGTCAGGAATCAAGGAATGACCAGAATGGTGTGGACTGACACAGGGAAACGCAGGTTTCAGGTATAGAATAATAATACAGGTTATTATTAGCCACCCAGATATATATATATATATATATATATATATATATATATATATATATATATATACGCACAGTGAACAAACCAACCTTTCACTAATCTTAGTAGGTGCAGGAACACAGGCGCAGTCAGGGCTGGAGAGGTGGAACGGTCAGGCCGGCCGTAGGGTTCTGTAATGACCGTTTGGTGGTACCTCTAGTGGTCCCCAGGACAGGATTCCCCAGGGCGCGGAGTCTAAGTCCCAGCCTGCTTATTCACCAGGGCCCCTGATGGTGGGGATGGACTTGGAGCAGACAGGAACCAGGTCGTGGCCCCTGAGTACACCTGCTAGTGGTAGAGGGATCCGCCAGAGGTATGTGCAGGTACGGCTGGATCCGTGCAGGATGGATGGATGGCAGAGTAGTTAGTGTGGTCAGACGGGCCAAGTCAGCAACGTGCGGGCAGCAAGGTACCAAAGGAGCAGGCAGAGAATAGTCAAGGTCACAAGCCGGGTTCAGTAACTCACAGACAGCGCGGTACAGGGGATCAGACAGAAGGATGGTCAGGCAAGCCAGGGGTTCAACAGGAGATGGTAAGCAGAGGTCAGAATCAAGCCGGGTCAGCAACGAAGCAGGAACACAGGATACCAGGTACAGAGGCTCATGGGAAAACATACACCAAGGCCCAGAGCACAGGCCTGGTCATGCCTTATATACACCTTTCTGCAATCAGCCCCAGGTTTGGCTGATTGTGAGCTTCTGGCTGCTAAGAGCACCCGCTGGTCAGCTCTGGTACTGCAGCCCACACGGCAGGTGAGTCCCACCACCAGTGCTGAGAGCACCCGCTGGTCAGCTCTGGTACTGCAGCCCACAAGGCATGTGAGTCCCACCACCAGTGCTGAGTCCATTCCTGACAGTACCCCCCCCTCAAGGAGCGGCCTCAGGACGCTCCAAACAGTCCTTAGTGGGCAAAATGTTCCACCGCCCGGGTCAGGTAACTGGCTGAATATCCTACTGCCGGAGTAAACCCGGCTGGCTGGGTTTCCTGCTGGTAGACTTCTCTGTGTAGGAGAACCCAGGAAGGCAGGTCACTGGGCACAGGATTTCCAGGAGCAGGCTGGGTATCAGTTATCGGCCAGTTTAACTGGACATCAGGGGCTGGCATGTCGGGCTGTGCAGCGGGCAGAGGCACGTCAGCAGGCACCGAGTCATCTGGCACGACAGCGGGCACAGAGTCACCGGGCACGTCAGCGGGCACAGAGTCACCGGGCATGTCAGCGGGCACCAAGCCTTCTAGCAGAACCGCGGGTACCGGGTCACCAAGCTCGACAGCAGGCACCAAATTAACTGGCACAACAGTGGGCACTGAATCAACTGGCACGACAGCGGGCACCTAGTCATCAGGTATCAGGTTATGTGGCTCAACAGCGGGCACTGGGTCCTCAGGCATCAGGTCATCTGACTCGACAGCGGGCACCGAGTCAACTGGCATGACAGCGGGCACCGAGTCAACTGGCATCAAGTCATCCGGCTCAACAGCAGGCACCGAGTCAACTGGCACCGAGTCAACTGGTACGACAGTGGGCACCAAGTCAACTGGCACGACAGCGGGCACCGAATCATCTGGCATCAAGTCATCTGGCTCAACAGCGGGCACCGAGTCAACTGGCACCGAGTCAACTGGTACGACAGCGGGCACCGAGTCAACTGGCACGACAGCGGGCACCGAATCATCAGGCATCAAGTCATCTGGCTCGACAGCAGGCACCGAGTCAACTGGCACCGAGTCAACTGGTACAACAGCGGGCACCAAGTCAACTGGCACGACGGAGGGCACCAAGTCATCAGGCATCAAGTCATCTGGCTCGACAGCGGGCACCGAGTCAACTGGCACCGAGTCAACTGGTACGACAGCGGGCACCGAGTCAACTGGCACGACAGCGGGCACCGATTCAACTGGCAGGATGGTACAGTGAATGGGAGCAGGGTACTGACATGTGGTAGATTGCTGGGTATACTGGGCTGTCACTGGGGGGGCTGTCACTGGGGGTGCTGTCAGGAATGCAGGAAAAGAGCTATGAGCAGAGGAATGATGAGAAACAGGACTGGTTCGTTGCAAGCTGATTGAGGCTGGGTGTAACAAGTCTGACCATGTCTGCAGTAAGGGTTGGACAACGCTCAGCTTACACAAGGCCTGTCTGGTCAAAGATTGCACTGCGTTTATACACTTCTTTAGCACATGTGGTGAACATGCTGAATAATGCTCCAAGAAGCAATCCGGATCATCCTCCAACAACCATACCAGTGATATTATTTGACTCGCCCTGAATGGAGGAAGGAATTCATCCCTGCTTTCAGGGGTACTAGATGAAGCCAACTCAACACAAGCCTGAATCAATGGTTGCACCTCAGAGAGCTCTAGGTCCTGACCTACTAGGGAATGAGCGACCCGTATGCACTCTAGTAGCTGATCCCTGGTATACTCCCGCAGAGTCTGATAGGCATATTCTCTGTCATCAAAGACTAGCATAGACAAATATATAACCTCATCAGGATGCATCCTTCACAACAAGTCAAGATGGCTTCCCTGTGCAGCCACTTCTGGTCAGGAAAGGCCTTGGTGTGATGTCAGGAATCAAGGAATGACCAGAAAGGTGTGGACTGACACAGAGAAACGCAGGTTTCAGGTATAGAATAATAATACAGGTTATTATTAGCCACCCAGATGTATATATATATATATATATATATATATATATATATATATATATATACGCACAGTGAACAAACCAACCTTTCACTAATCTTAGTAGGTGCAGGAACACAGGCGCAGTCAGGGCTGGAGAGGTGGAACGGTCAGGCCGGCCGTAGGGTTCTGTAATGACTGTTTGGGGGTACCTCTAGTGGTCCCCAGGACAGGATTCCCCAGGGCGCGGAGTCTAAGTCCCAGCCTGCTTATTCACCAGGGCCCCTGATGGTGGGGATGGACTTGGAGCAGACAGGAACCAGGCCGCGGCCCCTGAGTACACCTGCTAGTGGTAGAGGGATCCGCCAGAGGTATGTGCAGGTACGGCTGGATCCGTGCAGGATGGATGGATGGCAGAGTAGTTAGCGTGGTCAGACGGGCCAAGTCAGCAACGTGCGGGCAGCAAGGTACCAAAGGAGCAGGCAGAGAATAGTCAAGGTCACAAGCCGGGTTCAGTAACTCACGGACAGCGCGGTACAGGGGATCAGACAGAAGGATGGTCAGGCAAGCCAGGGGTTCAACAGGAGATGGTCAGCAGAGGTCAGAATCAAGCCGGATACCAGGTACAGAGGCTCATGGGGAAACATACACCAAGGCCCAGAGCACAGGCCTGGTCATGCCTTATATACACCTTTCTGCAATCAGCCCCTGGTTTGGCTGATTGTGATCTTCTGGCTGCTAAGAGCACCCTCTGGTCAGCTCTGGTACTGCAGCCCACACGGCAGGTGAGTCCCACCACCAGTGCTGAGAGCACCCGCTGGTCAGCTCTGGTACTGCAGCCCACACGGCAGGTGAGTCTCACCACCAGTGCTGAGAGCACCCGCTGGTCAGCTCTGGTACTGCAGCCCACACGGCAGGTGAGTCCCACCACCAGTGCTGAGTCCATTCCTGGCACCGTGTTGCCCAGCGACAGCCCCAAAACATCACTGCTCTAGAGGAGATGTGCATGGAGGAATGGGCCAACATACCAGCAACAGTGTGTGCCAACCTTGTGAAGACTTACAGGAAACGTTTGACCTCTGTCATTGCCAACAAAGGATATATAACAAAGTATTGAGATGAACTTTTGATATTGACCAAATACTTATTTTCCACCATAATTTGAAAATAAATTCTTTCCAAATCAGCCAATGTGATTGTCTGAATTTTTTTTCTCATTTTGTCTCTCATAGTTGAGGTTTACCTATGATGCCAATTACAGGCCTCTCTCATCTTTTTAAGTGGGAGAATTTGCACAATTGGTGGCTGACTAAATACTTTTTTGCCCTACTGTATATACAAAATTAGGAACACAAAAAGGCAGTAGAAAACTGGAAGTGCAGGTAGCAGATGGGAAGGGGGAATAAAACTAGGAAAAGGAGTGAAGGAGAGCAGGAGGAAGGCAGCAGGGCAATGGGTACAAGGTACAGGGCAAGAGTAAGATCAGGATAACTGGCAACGAGATCTAGCAGCAGCAAAATGCTAGATCGAGGACCTAATTACCCTTCCAGCAGTCAGCATCAGGTGGAAACTGATTACTGGGATCTGCTGACTGCTGTGAGACACCGCTTGTTGACATTAGAGTTAAAACCCTCCATTCAGGGAAACAGTGTCACCAGCTGCTGATCTAGGTCCTGACAAAAAGTATCACAAGTAAGAGCAATGTTAAAGCGGATCTACACTAAACACCACAAAACAAAAACACTTTTAATATTTTTTTAGTATTCAAAGTAAACTCCCCCATCCATGTCTCCGTGCTTTATTTTGCTGAGAAAACACTTTCTAACATTTCTGAATGTGGCCATCTTGAATAAGGGCAGATGATTTATGTAGTATTTACTTCCTGAAATCTGTCTTCCCATAGCTTAAGCATGCAGGCAGGAGGGTGTGGCCCATCCTCCCTTTCCGAAGACTCCTGGGATGTATAACATCATTTGTCTAGGCATAGAAACCTGGAAGTATCTGAAGAAATGAATAAAAACAAGTTTAAAACAAGTAAATATAATATATCGTCCTATCTACTTGCTAATGCTAGCAGCATAGGGGTTGAAAATATTCAATGCTGATTGAGAGAGTGAAGTTCCACTTTAATTTGTGACATACGTCTGAACTAACAATGAAAATGTTGCACAGGATTCATGAATTTAGCACAAGGCGTACAACTACATTCACACTACTAGAAATGCATCACAAATGCCTTCCTGATTTGCCCCCAATCAGTTATCAAAACAACTAGCCTTATTTATCACAGCACAACACCGCAATATCAACCAAGAGCTTCTTCCATTTGTCAGCTGGTAAATATCATCATGAAACAGAGCTTTTCATGGAATCAGTCCACCCAGCAGAGTCCATTTTAGAGCTTCTTGCCCACTTTTTCTTCATCTATGAAAGGGAAAAAATATGTAATCCATAATATACTGTCCTGCTAATCGTTAGCGGACAGCTAGCTAACAAAACTGACAGAAGCAGCACTGTTTCATTCCAAACCTGAATGTACTTCTGTGAAATGGCCTGTAAAACTGCAATACAATCACATAAACTGAAGTTAAAATATGCTTGTATACATGTCTCTTACAAATGCATACAATAAACTCATTTCTTACAAACAGCTACCTACAAATTACATTGAATACAATGAAATATGATCTAGTTATGTATGTGACTTTGACAAACACAATGAAAGAATTCACAGGTATATGTGTATCAAAGGAAAAAGGAGGCCTTCACTGGTGTGTTCTTCTGGAAGCTAAACTGGAACTGGACTGATGTGTGAGTGAAACTTCCTGTTTCAGAAAAGAAGACTGCAATTGCAGGGAATGCCCATTAGATGACTCCCTACTCAACACAATAATGTGATACAGAACACTCTCCGCCTTGTATAAATATATACCACTATATATAGGTGAACTGCTTAAATTAGTCTGCTACTGTGATCTGCTGGGTTCTGATTGGTGGTAACATAATGCCACTGATGTACTGTACCTCAATTAATTTTCTGATGTGGTTTGATCTGTTTGAAACATACAAATAAAATCTTCTAGAAGTATTGTAAATACAGCCTAACACAATTTTTCTGCCAGTGTAATATTTAATTGCATCAAGCTCAAAGTCCATTTCTGCAAGAATCAGTTCTGCATATAACGGCTCTAAAGAACTCTAAACATGGCACTGTTTTGGATGGTCTTGGAGCTAGTTTAAATTTACCCATAATACTGTAAAGCCTACATGACATTATTCATTATTGTCTATGACCTTGAGATACGCTACAGCTGCTATCGCCACAGTAGGAGCATCAGAAAAGACACAAACCTCTCTTTGCACTGTAGATGTTAGCAACATTGGCACATAGGGTCTGGAAATACTGAGATCTTCCAGATGAATCAAGTCTTCTGCCCATGTTCTCCACTGGGTTTCTCTTTCTGGCAAGAGTTGGGAGTCCCAGTCACATTGATCTTTTGAGGGCTCTCTAAATAAGGCTTTGCCTTGCATAGTGATTGGGTCTGTAAACTCAAGTGGGTCATAAAGACTGTTTACTGTGACTAGGACACCTCTCCGTGTGTATGGCTTCACCTCATTGGACACTTGAAAGGTAAAATTATTGGTCTGGAGATTCCAACTTACTCCTAAACTCAGTTGAAGAGGCAGAAGATCGACACCTAGAACAAGGTCTTTTAACTCTTTAGCTTTGTCATCTGCAAGAAATGCTTCCATTACTGAGCTTCTTTTGGACGCTACCTTATGTAGCTTAAGATTTGATCCTGCAAGCATCCAGTGGCATTGCTATAGGGGTATGGGGGGTGTGCACCGCACCCGGGTGACACCCTTTAGAGGGGTGATGCCAGGGTTTCCATCCATCCATAAAAAATGGCCAATGGATGACTTTGGAACTGCGTGTATGCCAACTGGGTTCGGACATATTCAGACATTTAGGACATTCCACAGGTAGCTCAACTACCTTGTGAAAAGAGATTCACAAGAAAGCGGCTACATTATGGACAGAATGCGATACTCAGAAAAATTTCCAAAAATTATACTTTATTACACATTAATAATTGACACTTGGGCAATCGCCCTGGTTTACCATCACCTCAGTATGAGACAATACACACAGACCTAAAACCATTAAAATCACACCAAGACCGGTCTGGATACATATGTGCTGCAGAGGCTATGACCACCATAGTCTAAAGCATTTGCAGCACCGCACATTGGTTACACTCCCTGTAGGAGGTTGACGTCATACGTCAGATACGTCACTTCCAGTCATGCGCATTGGCGATATGCACGCCGACCTACAAGGAGGCAGCCATTTTCACATGCCATGAGCTATGCAAAAGCTGTACAGGCGCCATGGAGAGGTTGGAACCCGCGAAATGTCGGCTGATGTAAGCGGCAGTTCCCTGGATCAACACGGCAGTACCTATGAAGGATATCTCTATTTTCTACTACCCATTGCACAGGTGGTGAGTGGACTGTTACAGGATTAACGAAGAAGGCTCCTTGCTACTTATACACTATATATTCAATAGAGTGAGAATACCCAGAGTGACTATTCCTATATTGTTTGTCTTATTACAGGATGGGGACATTATGATGCTTTATCTAGATGCAAGGCATACTACATATATTGCAACAGGCGGAAGACCTATTGGGCCTCATCTTATTTCAAATATTAAAGTGGTTTGTAGTCCACATGCTGTGGTGAAGAAACCATATAAAGCAGGCCTCTGCTATTTGCATCCATCTCTCCATCAAGACACTAACAGGGACTCTTTCATCTATAAGAATCTTTGCAATTATTTACGTATATTACAGATAAATGGGCCCCAACCACATGTGCCTCTACAGGGTTGTACTGTATGAATCCATTATCATATCATTGGGGTTCATCCCCCTCTTTTTTTCAATTTTTTACTCATATTGCCTTATATAGGCTTAGGGTTATGCTTCTCTCCAGGTGGTAACTGTATTTGCCTTTATGCTTGCATGTGATATTATATACCTATGGTACAATTTTTGAAAACACCTCCTTTAGGGAGTGTAACCTATGTCGTAACTATATGTGCTTATATGCATAGCATGTGACATTATATACCCATGGTATAATTTTTTGATAATACCTCCTACAGGGAGTGTAACCAATGTGCGGTGCTGCAAATGCTTTAGACTATGGTGGTCATAGCCTCTGCAGCACATACAGTCAGGTCCATAAATATAGGGACATCGACACAATTCTAACATTTTTGGCTCTATACACCACCACAATGGATTTGAAATGAAACGAACAAGATGTGCTTTAACTGCAGACTGTCAGCTTTAATTTGAGGGTATTTACATCCAAATCAGGTGAACGGTGTAGGAATTACAACAGTTTGCATATGTGCCTCCCATTTGTTAAGGGACCAAAAGTAATGGAACAATTGGATTCTCAGCTGTTCCATGGCCAGGTGTGTGTTATTCCCTCATTATCCCAATTACAGTGAGCAGATAAAAGGTCCAGAGTTCATTTCCAGTGTGCTATTTGCATTTGGAATCTGTTGCTGTCAACTCTCAAGATGAGATCCAAAGAGCTGTCACTATCAGTGAAGCAAGCCATCATTAGGCTGAAAAAACAAAACAAACTCATCAGAGAGATAGCAAAAACATTAGGCGTGGCCAAAACAACTGTTTGGAACATTCCTAAAAAGAAGGAACGCACCGGTGAGCTCAGCAACACCAAAAGACCCGGAAGACCACGGAAAACAACTGTGGTGGATGACCGAAGAATTCTTTCCCTGGTGAAGAAAACACCCTTCACAACAGTTGGCCAGATCAAGAACACTCTCCAGGAGGTAGGTGTATGTGTGTCAAAGTCAACAATCAAGAGAAGACTTCACCAGAGTGAATACAGAGGGTTCACCACAAGATGTAAACCATTGGTGAGCCTCAAAAACAGGAAGGCCAGATTAGAGTTTGTCAAACTACATCTAAAAAATCCTTCACAGTTCTGGAACAACATCCTATGGACAGATGAGACCAAGATCAACTTGTACCAGAGTGATGGGAAGAGAAGAGTATGGAGAAGGAAAGGAACTGCTCATGATCCTAAGCATACCACCTCATCAGTGAAGCATGGTGGTGGTAGTGTCATGGCGTAGACATGTATGGCTGCCAATGGAACTGGTTCTCTTGTATTTATTGATGATGTGACTGCTGACAAAAGCAGCAGGATGAATTCTGAAGTGTTTCGGGAATATTATCTGCTCATATTCAGCCAAATGCTTCACAACTCATTGGACGCCGCTTCACAGTGCAGATGGACAATGACCCAAAGCAGACTGCAAAAGCAACCAAAGAGTTTTTTAAGGGAAAGAAGTGGAATGTTATGCAATGGCCAAGTCAATCACCTGACCTGAATCCGATTGAGCATGCATTTCACTTGCTGAAGACAAAACTGAAGGGAAAATGCCCCAAGAACAAGCAGAAACTGAAGACTGTTGCAGTAGAGGCCTGGCAGAGCATCACCAGGGATGAAACCCAGCGTCTGGTGATGTCTATGCGTTCCAGACTTCAGGCTGTAATTGACTGCAAAGGATTTGCAACCAAGTATTAAAAGTGAAAGTTTGATTTATGATTATTATTCTGTCCCATTACTTTTGGTCCCTTAACAAGTGGGAGGCACATATGCAAACTGTTGTAATTCCTACACCGTTCACCTGATTTGGATGTACAGTCAGGTCCATAAATATTGGGACATCGACACAATTCTAACATTTTTGGCTCTATACACCACCACAATGGATTTGAAATGAAACGAACAAGATGTGCTTTAACTGCAGACTGTCAGCTTTAATTTGAGGGTCTGGTCCAACAGCAGCGTCCAGCAGGGCTGGTAGGTGACTCCATTCACCTGATTCCAGCAGTTGCCGGGATCTGTATTCCTTCTTAACCATGCAAGAGCCCATCAGAACAGCTGTTTGGTCTTGGGACCGGGTCAATGAGTCATCCTCCATCCCAGGCTCTGCAGATGTCCATGTAAGGTTTGTCCTTTGTACAAGAATTTTTCATTCATGATTTTAATGGATTGACAATTAATGTGTCTTTTATTTTAATTTACTTGGGAATTACTTTTTTATTACCTTTTTTTACTGACCCTATGGACTATCATGCATTGTTGTTAATTTGATCGACTTGTAGGCACTCCATGACAATTTGCGTTTTTTCCGCAGTCTCTAATCATCCCTTGTATTATGTCCACAGCCTTTAACTATCTGTTGTATCATGTCCGCAGCCTTTACCCATCTCTTGTACCATGTACGCAGTCTCTAACCAGCTCTTGTATCATTTCCTCAGTCTCTGACCATCTTTTCTATCATGTCTGCAGTCTCTAACCATCTCTTGTATTATATTATGTCTGCAGTCTCTGACCATCTCTTGTGTCATGTCTGCAGTCTGACAATCTTTTGCATCATGTCTGCAGTCTCTAACTATAATTTGTATCATGTCCGCAGTCTCCAACCATCTCTTGTATCATGTCCGCAGTCTCTAACCATATCTTGTATCATGTCTGCAGTCTCTGGCCATCTCTTGTGTCATCTCTGCAGTCTCTAACCATCCCTTGTATCATGTCTACAGTCTCTAACCATGTCTTCTATCATGTCCACTATCTCTGGCTATTTCTTGTATCATGTTCACGGGGGGGGGGGGGGGGGCATGGGGGGGTGACACCATGTTTTACCGTACCAGGTGACACCAACCCTAGTGAAGCCACTGCAAGCATCTCCCTAGCTCTCTGCAGGAGACTGACTGCTTCTTTGGGTTCAGTAGGCACAGATGTATGTCTGTCATCTACATAGAAATTTCTTAAAATGAACTGTTTTACATCTTCATACTCATCTGCTCCCTGCTTAGTTATATTTTGAAACCAAAGGAACCTCAAGTAGTTGCAGTGATCTTCTTTAATCACGAAATAGTAAAAGATTCGCTGCACATCATTAGTAACTGTAACTTTCTCTTTGTGGAAACATACTGTATAACAACACTTAACAGCATATTATTGAAACCAGGTCCACTAAAAGGTACAGTTGTGTTCAAAATAATAGCAGTCAGACATCATTAACCTGATCAATCACTATTTTTGGTAGAAATTATATTTCTACATGGCCAATAATTTACTAGCAGGTGTAGTAGAGTAATAGAAATCCAACAGACCCAACAGTCATGACATGCATGCTGCTGATTCTGTGTAATTGAATCACTAATTGAAAGGGGCATGTTCAAAATAATAGCAGTGTGGAGTTCTATTAGTGAGGTCATTCATTCTTTGAAAAACAGGTGGCAATTATTGCCCTTATTTAAGGAAGGAAGCAGCAAATGTTGTACATGCTGGTTACAGTGCATTTCTCTCTGAAATTCTGAGGAAAATGGGTCGTTCCAGACATTGTTCAAAAGAACAGCGTACCTTGATTAAAAAGTTGATTGGAGAGGGGAAAACATATAAAGAAGTGCAAAAAATGATAGGCTGCTCAGCTAAAATGATCGCAAATACTTTAAAATGGCAACCAAAACCTGAAAGACGTGGAGGAAAGCGAAAAAACTACCATTCAAATGGATATGTCAGGGATCACGGCGCCGGAATCCTGCATCACGGCGCCGTCCCCCCGCGCATGCGCACTGGCGGCGAGCCGCGGCTGACAGGACGCCGCGCATGCGCAGTAGAGAGTCGAGGGCGCGCCTCAGGCGTCCAATGACAGCCTGGGGCGCGTCCCAGCCAGCCAATGACAGTGCAGGGCGCACTATTTAAAGATGCCCTGCACTGTCACCCATTGCCGCAAGGTCTTATGTGATCCTGGATACCTGCTCCTGTTCTGTGACCCTGTTTTCGACCCTGACTACGCTGCCTGCCCCTGTGTTTGACCCGGCTTGTCCTGACTACTCTGCCTGCTCCTGCGTTTTGACTCGGATATCCTGACTATTCTACGGACTGATTTACCTGGCTGACCCTGCATGTGACCTGACTACTCCTTGCCCGCTGATTTGGTACCCCGCTTACCCCCCACGGAACCACTATCCGTGCCACCCTGCTGGGGCCGTCATCCGCCTCATATCTGGCTCTCCCGGTACCTACACGCATCCCCGGAGGCCTTCCCAGCCGCTGGTGGGCCCGCCCAGAGGTCGTGACCTGGCCCGGGACTGTTTCAAGTCCATCCCCACCATCAGGGGACCTGGTGAAGGCACAGCCCGGGCTTAGACCCCACGCTCTGGGTTGGTCTATCAGTTGGCAGCCGGAAGGCTCCGCCTGGCGGATCATAACAGTACCTTGCGGCCATGACAGAGCCAGGAGGTGGACCGGCGTCCCTAGAGGATATTTGCCAGCACCTGGCAACTTTGACCCAGGCCTTCCAGAACTTCCACAGTCGCTGCGCCCGACTGGAAGACCGCATGGAGACATT
The DNA here is from genome assembly GCF_062004578.1 of Staurois parvus. Taxonomy (NCBI): domain Eukaryota; kingdom Metazoa; phylum Chordata; class Amphibia; order Anura; family Ranidae; genus Staurois; species Staurois parvus. The sequence goes on along the minus strand of NW_028318032.1, from coordinate 1,006,319 downwards.
AGCCCCCCAGACTCCCCCTGCTCAGAGTCCCCCGTCTGGGGAACCTCCCGCTACCCCGACATCCGGAGCGGTTGCCACACCCTTAGCTCCTGAGCCCCGCGTTCCCCTGCCGGAACGGTTCCGTGGTGACCGGAGCCGCTTCCGAGCCTTCCGGAATGCTTGCACACTATATTTTGACTTGCAGCCCCGCACATTCTCCTCCGAGACCGTCAGGGTGGGGTTTATAGTCTCTCTCCTTCAGGATGAGCCCCAGGATTGGGCTCACCGTCTGATGGAGAGGCGTGACCCCCAGCTTGACTCCGTGACCAAGTTCTTTCAGGCCATGGCAGTATTGTATGACGACCCTCAGCGGGCTGCCTCCGCAGAGGCTACCCTATACTCTCTGCGGCAAGGCCGCCGGGCAGCCGAAGAATACGCGTCCGACTTTAGGCGATGCATGGGAGACACCAGATGGAACGATGCGGCCTTATGTCACCAGTTCCGCATCGGGCTGTCTGAGTCTCTCAAGGACGAACTAGCACGAGTAGGCCTACCAGACTCCCTGGAAAGACTGATTGAGTTGGCCATCCAGATTGACCGTAGGTTAAGGGAACGTCGGCTGGAAAGGAGCAGCCAGGGTCAAAGGGTGGCATGGATCCCACCGAGAGACACAGCTCCAACCCCAGGGAACCATCCCCGAGGCACGGAATCGGGGGACAACCCGGAACCCATGCAGCTGGGACTGGCCCGTTCCCACTTGTCGGTCGAGGAACGTCAAAGGAGACGATCGCTGAACCTATGCCTGTACTGCGGGGAGGCTGGTCACCAGGTGCGCTCCTGTCCTGCAAAGATGAGTAAGTCCGCTTCCTTTTCTTTTACCTTACCCGCAGGAAGGGATGATCAGTCCAATTACCTGGCCATACCTGTGTCTTTGCAGCTCCCGGGAAGAACACTATCGGTGACCGCAATCGTTGACTCTGGAGCTTGTAGTTGCTTTGTCGACCTGACTTTTGCCCACCGGCAAAAAATACCACTGCAGACCAAAGAAAGGGGGTTCAACATCTTCTTGGCAGACGGCTCCAGTATAAAATCAGGGGTGGTGGACCAGGAGACACCACCCATTTTTACCACAATAGCAGACCATCACCAGGAGTTCCTCCGTTTGGATGCCATCGCATCACCCCTATTTCCAGTCATTCTGGGGCTCCCTTGGCTGCGGGCCTATAACCCCCAGGTTGACTGGGAAAGGGGGACGATTCAATTTAGGTCACCCTACTGTTTGAATCACTGCCAGGTCACGGGATCCGTGGGTCCCCGGTTCCTCCTGTGCTTGGACGGTGATGCCAATCTATCCCAGACTATTCCCCCGGCCTACCATGACTTTTTGGACGTTTTCAGTAAGCGAGGGGCTGACGTTCTTCCCCCACACCGTTCTTACGATTGTCCTATAGACCTCCTACCCGGATCTGAGATCTCGTTCGGCCGGATCTTTCCCTTGTCAGAAACGGAATCGGGTGTACTGAGGGAATATATTGACGAGAACCTGCGGAAGGGGTTTATTCGTCCTTCCACATCCGCAGCCGGGGCCGGGCTGTTCTTCGTAGAGAAGAAGGACAAATCGTTACGGCCCTGCATAGACTACCGTGATCTAAACAAGATAACGGTAAAGAACCGTTATCCCTTACCGTTAGTCCCCGAGCTCCTCCAGAGATTAAAATCGGCAATGATATTCACTAAACTAGACCTGCGGGGGGCCTATAACCTTGTCCGTATCAGGGAGGGGGATGAGTGGAAGACGGCCTTCCGTACGAGATTCGGTCACTACGAATATCTAGTGATGCCATTCGGGCTCTGTAATGCACCGGCAACCTTCCAGCATTTCATCAACGATGTTTTTCGTGATTTCCTCGATGTCTTTGTAGTAGTTTATTTGGATGACATCCTAATTTTCTCCCCTTCACTGGAGGTTCATCGAGGTCACGTAGTACGGGTATTAGAACGGTTGCGTCAACACGGGCTATACGCCAAGGCAGAAAAGTGCTGTTTCGAACAGCGCGAAATCACGTTCTTGGGACTGGTTCTCTCTTCCGCGGGGGTCGCGATGGATCCCCAGAAAGTCACGGCGATCTTAGATTGGCCAATACCCGCCGACAAAAAGGGGGTACAGCGTTTCATCGGCTTTTCCAATTTTTATAGAAAGTTTGTTAGGAACTTCTCCGGTCTGGTCTCCCCGATCACGCAACTGACGAAACAAGGGGTCCGTTTTAAGTGGACTTCCGAAGCCCAGACGGCATTCGAGAAGCTCAAAAAATTATTCACGTCTGCGCCCATCCTCTGCCATCCGGATACTTCCCTCCCATATGTCTTGGAAGTGGATGCCTCTGAGAACGCGGTAGGAGCGGTTCTGTCCCAAAGAAATGGAACCAAGGAACTACTGCACCCCGTGGCGTTCTTCTCCAGGAAGTTGACGCCGGCTGAACGTAACTATGACATTGGAGATCGGGAGCTCCTGGCCATCAAATCCGCTCTAGAAGAATGGAGGTACTTACTGGAAGGAGCCACACACCCAATCCTAGTCTTCACAGATCACAAGAACCTGGAATATTTAAGAACAGCGAAACGACTGAGACCTCGCCAGGCAAGATGGGCTCTTTTCTTCTCGCGATTCACTCTCCATATTACGTACCGACCCGGTACTAAGAACACAAAACCAGACGCTCTGTCCCGCATGTTTGAGGACCCCGATGACACAGTGGCACCTGACACCATCTTACCTTCCGGAAGTTTCCTTGCTCTACAAACAGAACTTCGTTCCAGACTCCTCGACGCTTCTACAGGACTACCAGTTCCGTCGGGGTCACCCCTCCTGAACCACGGCGGGCTGTTTTGGAAGGAAGACCGGATCATGGTCCCAGAAGAGGTGCGAACCCTGGTCCTAGGGCACTGCCACGACCATCGAATGGCAGGTCACTTCGGGGTTTGCGAAAACTCTGGAACTACTACGGCGCTCGTTCTGGTGGCCGAACATGAATAAGGACTGCGAGCGTTACGTCCAGACCTGCTCCACCTGTCAAAGGAACAAGCCCTCCAGGAGCCGGGCATGGGGATTGTTACGTCCATTACCAATACCCAAGCGGGCCTGGCAAATGATTGCCATGGACTTTGTGGTCGAACTCCCACCATCCCAAGGCTACACAGCAATAATGGTGGTCGTGGACCGCTTCTCAAAGATGGCACATTTTATACCCCTGGAGAAAACCCCATCGGCACCTGAAACGGCACGGATCTTCATTAAGGAAGTAGTCAGGCTTCATGGGGTCCCCGAAGATATAGTGTCAGATCGGGGAATCCAATTCACCTCCAGGTTCTGGAACTCCTTGTGTAAAGCACTAGGAATCAAGCTGTCGCTTTCATCCGCCTACCACCCACAGACCAACGGCCAAACCGAGAGGACCAACCAAACGCTGGAACAATACCTGCGATGTTACACGTCCTACCTTCAGGATGACTGGTTGACGTTGTTGCCGTCCGCAGAATTCGCGTACAACAACTCGAGTCACTCTGCAACGGGGCAATCCCCGTTCTTCGCCAATTACGGGTATCATCCCACATTTCTCCCTGACCTGATGCCTGAAAACCCGGTACCGGCATCTCAGGACGTCTTAAACTTCTTCTCTGTCAATAACAAGACAATTCAGGAAGCCATCGCCAAAGCCCAAGGGGACAGTAAGAGGGCGTTCGACAGGAAAAGAAGAGGAGAATTACTGCTTCAACCAGGGGATCGGGTATGGCTGTCAACGACCAACTTGAAGATGCTGCATCCTTCGAGGAAGCTGGGACCCAAGTACATTGGCCCATTTCCGGTAAAGCGTGTAGTCAACAAGGTGGCCTACGAGCTTGAGCTTCCGCAGACCTTCAGGGTACATCCTGTGTTCCATGTGTCTCTCCTGAAGCCATCCAGACCGGATCCTTTCCCGGACCGTGAGTCCAGACCTCCCGAGGCAATCTCCGTAGATGACCAGGAGGAATACGAAGTGGAGACTATCCTCAGTTGCCGACGGAGGGGGAACCAGACCCAGTTCCTGATAAAATGGAAGGGTTATGGCCCTGAGGAGAACTCATGGGAACCCGCCCAGAACATTCACGCTCCCCGGCTCATCCGGGAATTTTTTCGTGGACACCCGCGGTGGAGAGATCAGTGGGGCTCCCGGAGGGTGCCCATTGGGGGGGGGCAGTGTCAGGGATCACGGCGCCGGAATCCTGCATCACGGCGCCGTCCCCCCGCGCATGCGCACTGGCGGCGAGCCGCGGCTGACAGGACGCCGCACATGCGCAGTAGAGAGTCGAGGGCGCGCCTCAGGCGTCCAATGACAGCCGGGGGCGCGTCCCAGCCAGCCAATGACAGTGCAGGGCGCACTATTTAAAGATGCCCTGCACTGTCACCCATTGCCGCAAGGTCTTATGTGATCCTGGATACCTGCTCCTGTTCTGTGACCCTGTTTTCGACCCTGACTACGCTGCCTGCCCCTGTGTTTGACCCGGCTTGTCCTTACTACTCTGCCTGCTCCTGCGTTTTGACTCGGATATCCTGACTATTCTACGGACTGATTTACCTGGCTGACCCTGCATGTGACCTGACTACTCCTTGCCCGCTGATTTGGTACCCCGCTTACCCCCCACGGAACCACTATCCGTGCCACCCTGCTGGGGCCGTCATCCGCCTCATATCTGGCTCTCCCGGTACCTACACGCATCCCCGGAGGCCTTCCCAGCCGCTGGTGGGCCCGCCCAGAGGTCGTGACCTGGCCCGGGACTGTTTCAAGTCCATCCCCACCATCAGGGGCCCTGGTGAAGGCACAGCCCGGGCTTAGACCCCACGCTCTGGGTTGGTCTATCAGTTGGCAGCCGGAAGGCTCCGCCTGGCGGATCATAACAGGATAGAAGAATAGCCAAAATGGCAAGGACTCAGCCAACAATCAGCTCCAGGAAGATCAAAGAAGGTCTAAAGTTACCTGTGAGTACTGTTACAATTAGAAGACGCCTATGTGAAGCCAAGCTATCTGCAAGAAACCCCCACAATAGTCCCACTGTTGAAAAAAAGACGTGCTGAAGAGGTTACAATTTCCCAAAGAGCACATTGACTGGCCTAAAGAGAAATAGTGCAACATTTTGTGGACTGATGAAAGTAAGATTGTTCTTTTTGGGTCTAATGGCCGGACACAGTTTGTCAGACGACCCCCAAGCACCGAATTCAAGCCACAGTACACTGTGAAGACAGTGAAGCATGGTTGCGCAAGCATCATGATATGGGGATGTTTCTCATACTACGGTGTTGGGCCTATTTATCGCATACCAGGGATCATGGATCAGTTTGAATACATCAGAATACTTGAAGAGGTCATGCTGCCTTATGCTGAAGAGCAAATGCCCTTGAAATGGGTGTTCCAACAAGACAACGACCCCAAACACACCAGTAAACGTGCAACATCTTGGTTCCAGACCAACAAGATTGACGTTATGGAGTGGCCAGCCCAATCCCCGGATCTTAATCCAATAGAAAACTTGTGGGGTGACATCAAAAATGCCGTTTCTGAGGCAAAACCAACAAATAGAGAACTGTGGAATGTAGTCCAAACATCCTGGGCTGGAATACCTGTTCACAGGTGCCAGAAGTTGGTTGACTCCATTCAACACATATGTACAGCAGTTCTCAGAAACAGTGCTTATACAACTAAATATTAATTAAGTGATTCAAAGGAAAGCAAAATCTTCAAACATTTTTCAGTTTATATAGTGAATGTTTGAGTTTGTAAAGAAGAATACAAACACTGCTATTTTTTTGAACAGTCTAATATTCACTATTCTTCAATTTTTTTAGAGGAACAACACAAATGTGATATATTTTTTGTCATGTTTTGATTTGGAATAGAATGTGTAGTGTTCCCAATGCATTTGTGTGTATGGAAATAAAAGCTATTAGAAGGATTTTGAGCTTTATTCACTTTTTTCAACACACTGCTATTATTTTGAACACAACTGTATGTCATTCAATGAGATGCCGTCATACTGAGCACTAGAATCCAATACTACTTTGATCTGCTCTGGTTTTTGAGGGTGTCAGATGCCACAGATTGGTAGGTACCAACTCTATTCACCCGATTTCAGGGGTGGGGCAGGTTCTGCTTGGTCATGGCCAAAGATCTTTTGCATAAAGTTAACAAAATGTACTTTCTTTTCAGGTTTTCTTGCAAGGAGTGCTGTAGAACAAGGAGTCTCTTTTGTGCTTGCTCCTTGTTGTTTGGCAGTATAAGGCATGGTGAGCAAAATGGTAGGGGGGGTTACCTTTGTCCACAAACATCTTTTCAACTACATCAAGGAACATATGATTTGTGATGGATATAGCAGGTGTTTCATCGTTTGGAGTTCCAGTGAACATGTCACGCTGTGAGCTGTGGTCCCTGAATAACAGATTGAGGGAGAACATGGCTGTAGTTTGCAAGCATTACTTTTTACTTGCATATAGCTGGTTCATGGACTGAATAGAGAAGGGCGCCCATTAGGCTGCATATTTGTCTTAAATGAGTTCATATCTGCGGGTGTGTGAGCCCTACCTAAGCATACTTCTCCAAATATGACCCAACCTAAATCTAAACGTGCATAAGGAGCATTATGGGTCTGTTAATCTGCTCATGCATCTTGTGCAACCTGAGCATATCTTTCCCTAGCAAGAAGAGTATTTGTGCATTAGGGTCAAGTGAAGGGATCTTTTCATACCTCCATACACATGGATACAACAGTTGATGGGGTAAGTTCATTTTCCTCATTGCCTTGCTCTTTGTTGGTTACCGGAGTCACTGTTGCCCAAGGACTGGACCTGGATGCATACCTGGAGGTATGCTGATCACTACTGCACTCTTTACATCTTATATTGACCTTGTAGTCTTAGCAATGTGTTTGGTAGATGCAGAACATCTGAAGCAGATAGAATTTTTTTTCAGGTAAGCTTTATGTTCATCAATGTGTTTGCTTCAGAATCCACGGCTAAGAAACTGAATGGCGAAGAAAATGATTGGAGAAAAGAAAAACATGATGATCTTCCTTGTACTTAGAGGCTTGAGAAATCCACTTATCTTGCAGACTGTATGGGAGCTTTTCAATTATTGGTTTAATCCAGCCTGCTGTGTCTAGGTATCCCAATCCTGGTAGCCTTCGGTCTTGGCTGCAATGACCAATGACAACATGTCACCAATTTCTCTTAACTTTAGGTTGTCTTTTTTAGATTTTAGGGAAGTCTCCCAGTTTCTTCAACAGAGCGTTCTCAATAGCTTCAGTGCTACCATAACAGTTCTCTAATATCTGCCACACCATTTTAACCCCAGCAGCTGGATCATGAATGTGTGCAGACCTGATTTTCTTGACTCTGGTCTGAGCCACTTTGTTAGTGGATCCAGCTCCTTTCTAGCAGTAAGACTGAGATCTATGGTGATGCCTTGGAAAGATGTCTTCCATGCCCAATGGTTCAAATATTAGTTCCCCAATGCCCACTAATTCTCGCCAAAGTAGGTGCTTTGCTAGATCAGTTGTCTCTGAGGACCCATTTTCGAAGGAGGATACATGATAACACATTAGGAATGGGCTAGATGGTCGAGTCAAACATAAGTTTAACTCGAATATCAGTTGTTCATGTGTTCACTGAGCATACAAACATTACAGGCTTTCAGCGGGCAGTTCACTCGCCTTGCCCCACAATGCACTGCCCTCACACAGTGCATTGTGATTGGCCAAAGCATTGCACCTGACTGCTTGTCAGGTGCAATGCTTTGGACAATCACAGCGGAATTCACTGTGAGAGTCATGATTGGCCAAAGTCTCGGTGACTTTGACCAATCATGGCTCACAGGCTAAGTCCACGATCCACACTTGATAAGGCTGCTTACACAGCCGCCTTGTATAGTGTGTTGGTGGAGTTAGTGAGGTGAGGTTAGTTAGTGGTGTGATAGTAGACAGTGAAGTCAGTGTAGTACAGTGTTGTGGAGCAGTGCAGCGGTGTTCTATTTTTTTTTTTTTACAGTACTTCTGCATCACCGCAGTTCCCATTTTTTTTTATTAATTTTTTTTTTTAATGCAGCATCAGGTTCTGTTAGTGTTTCCCCTTCTGTGTTGCAGGTGATCCTCCTTCTGCGTCAACAGGGGTTTCCTTTTTTAATTTAACTTTATTTATTGATTTTGGCCGCAGCAACAGCACTAAAACTATTTAGGGCATAACTGCTGTTCCCCCTTCACCATCGCAGGTGTTCTTCCATCAGCAGTGGTTCCCTGTTGTTTTTTTTTTTGTTTTTTTTTCTGCAGCTTTCTAAATTTTTTTTGTAATTGAATTTGTTTTTTGCTTGTTGCCGCAGCAGCAAAAAATATTGAGGGCATAAATGCTGTTCCTCCTTCTGAGCCGCAGCTGTTCTTCCTTCTGCGTCACCATTTTTATTGGCTTTCTTAATTTATTTTATATTTATTTTACTTTTTTTTTCTTTTGCCGCAGCAGTAATAAAAAAAAATCCATAATTGCTGTACCCCCTATTTTCTGTAAACAAAAGAAAATAATACTTTTATAAAAACTGTTTATAATGCACCAAGCACAGAAGTATTGCATCCAAGCACCAAATTCCCATCCCACACTCAAAATAAAAAGGTATAAAAATCCCCTAAAAAATCCCCATGCCCAAAAAGCCAACAAGGACAGGCAAACGCTCACAAGTAGCTAAAAGAGGGCAAGCAGTCTCTGTCCACAGTGAAACGTGGTGGTTGTGGACATGGTGTATCCTGTGCAGGCAGGGCATACTTTTCCTTTTTTTTCAGTGCTGGCCTTGTTATTGAGCCGCAACATGCAGGTGGTGGAGTGGATAACTAAGCCATCCTCATCCTCCTCATCCTCTGTCACCCAGGCTCATTGGTTTGCCTTCTACCGCAGCTGCCAAAGTGGTCTATTCCACAGGCTCCTTGTCCAGCTGCTCCTTCTGTAACCCCACCATCATGCAAGGAGGAGTCACCAGAATTATTCGATCATAGTGTCAGTTACAGGGCTTTTTTCAGTGGGAACGCAGGGGAACGCAGTTCTGGCACCTTCAGCACTGTAAGTATGTCATAGCAAGGGGTGCTGGTGTGTGCTGGAGGATCTGTTGTTACTGGCTGCTGGAGGATCTAATGTTACTGAAAGGGATCTATTTTTGTGTGGTGGTCTATTGTTGCTGGGGAGGTCTTTTGTTGATAGTGGGGGTTCTATTGTTGATGGGGGTCAATTGATGCTGGAAGGGATCTACTGTTGAGGGAGGGGTCTATTTTAGTTGCTGGGTGTCTATTGTTGCTATGGTGGTATTTTGTTTTGGGAGTTCATTGTTGCTGAAGGGATCTATTGTTGCTGGGGGGAGCTTAATGTTGCTGGCAAATTATATAGCACCACAAAATACTTGGCTCTGTATTCTCTAAAAGGAGTGATACTCGGAGGTGGGTATGGGGTGGAACCTAGTAAGGTGCGGGGGTTGGGTGGGGGCCTAGACTTAGTCAGTGACTCAGAAGGGGGAAGTTCCTGTACTTATTTTTTGAGAAAAAAAAGCCCTGGTCAGTTATATTCTGCTGGAGGACGCACAGCAATTTCAATGCTCTGATGTCGGTTCCCAGGTTGAGGAAGGGAGTGATGTGAGCCTAGTGAGAGGGGGTGCCAATGAGGGAAAATAAACTGACAGTCTTGTTCCCCCAGCTGCAGCACACTGCCAAGTTGGCTGCAGTGACGAGGAGGGAGGGGATGATGAGGTCACTGACTGTACTTGGGTGCCTTAGAGAACAGAGGAAGAAAGTGAGGAGGAGGCACAACTCCAAAAAGGCAGGATGTCCACCAGGGGCAGGCGCAAGGGCATCCACCTTATTGCATCACATGACAGAGCTCCACAGGTGCAGGGCGCTCCTGATTCCTGGCTGACTTCCAAAAGGTCAATGGTGTGGGCTTTTTTCAACACGTGCAGCAGACCACAGCATTACTGTTTGCAGTCTCTGTCTGAAGCAGATCAAGCATGGCCAAAACACCAGCCATTTGGGCACCACATGCTTGACAAGGCATATGACGATCTGCCATGCAGCCTGTTGGCAACAGCACCTGAAAGACCCACATTCTAAAAAAGTGCAGACTTCTCCTTGCTTCTTATATGGGATCTCTTCTACTTTAAAACCTCAAGTCTTCTCAATAGCCTCCACTGAGAGGGGTGATGGTATAGCAATGAGTACCACAGGTCCTTGCACCCAATCTGTTAGCAGTACACCACCTGTTGATTTTACCAGGCAAATTTCGCTACCACAGTTGCTGAGCCATAAAAAAATACTGTCCAACCATCCACATGCTCAGCGTCTAAATACTAGCTTGGCCAAATGGCTAGAGTTACAACTGCTGCCTTTCCATCTGACGGACTCTGCCCCCTTCCGTGAATTTGCAGAACGTGCTGTACCACAGGAGCAGTTTCCAAAAAGACATTTCTTTTCATGTAAGGCCATTCTAACTCTGTACCATCATGTTGAAGGCAATGTTTTGGCCTCGTTGGACAGGGTGGTCAGCAGCAAGGTCCACATTACTGCTGACACGTAGTCCAGCAGGCATGGTCTGGGACGTTACTTATCCTTCATGGCGCTCTGGGTAACTCTGCTGGCAGCTAGGAAGGATGCAGGACAGGGTTCAGTGCTGGAGCTTGTTTTGCCACCACTCTTCCAAAAAGCTGGTGGTGATTCTGTCACATCTTCCTCTTCCTTTATGTCCTCTTCTGCTGAATTGGCCTCTGAACCAGCAGTGCTCCCTTAGCTTTTAAGGTGCTATGCAAGCAGTCAGCTAAAGATGCCATGAGGTGCTTCAGCTGGTCTGTCTAGGGGACAGGAGCCACACCGGGGCAGAGATTTTGTCAGCTCTGCAGGGGCAGGCTCAGAGGTGGTTGACGCCATGCCAGCTTGAGCCAGGAATTGTATGAGACAATGTCACCAACCCTCCCTCCGAAAGGGACATTTGACACATGTTCCATGCTTGGCACACCTGAATTTGGTGGTAAAGCATTTTCTTGAACAGGTACCCCGGCTTACAAGATCTTCTGAGGCACGCCAGAAAAGTCTGTGGCCATTGTCAGCGGTCATACACAGCCAGTGTTCGGCTGGCTGACATTCAATGGGAATTTAACCTGCCCACCAACTGCCTCATTTATGACATGCCCACCAGGTGGAACTCAACATTGGCAATGCTGCAGCGGCTTCACACGCAGCAAAAGGTCATCAATGAGTACCTGTGTGAGTATGGCACAAGGACAGGCTCAGGGGAGCTTTGTTTATTTTCGCCATGCCAGTGACTGTTGATAAAGGATGCATGCACTGTCTTGCCACCATTTGAGAAGGCCACAAGGATGGTGAGCCATGACAATGCACTCATCAGTGACACTATCCCTCTAGTCTTCCTGCTGGAGCACAGGCTGCATGGAATCATGGACAGGGCACTTGAGGCAGAACAGCGGGAGGAAGAGAAGGACTTATTTTCCTCTTAAGGCCCCCTTTAGGCAGATACCATTTCTGCGGGGCGACAGAACACACAGGAGGAAGAGGTAGATGAGGACTGTAGCAGCATGGAAGTAGAGGATAACATACAGCAGTTTTGAAAGTATGGTTTTCAGTCCCCAAAAACACAGCCTGGAGTAGTACATGGCTGGGAGGAGGTAGTTTCTGACAGTGTCAATGATCCAGAGGACTCAGAATCTCATGCCTCCTCAAACTTACGCTGCATGGGCTCCCTGATTCTGCAAAGTCTGCGAAAGGACCCGAGGATTCGTGGTATAAAGGAAAGGGATCAATATTGGTTGGCAACCCTTCTTGATCCACGTTACAAGGGTAAAGTTGCAGAGCTCATCCTGCCTTCGCATAGAGAGCAGAGGATGAACCATCTTGAGGATGCCTTGAAGAAACATTTATGTAACACCTTTCCAGACACTGGGAGGTTACCATTTCCTGGACAACGTGTTTCTGAGGCTTCATTCAGTCAAAGGAAGAGCGGTGGAGAAGGCGGCCGGCTGACTGATGCCTTTAAACAATTGTTTAGTCCTCAGTGCCCAGGGCTGTTAGGTTTAAGTACCCATAGGCAGTGTCTGGATTATATGGCACAGGATTATTAGGGGCAAGAGAAGACTTGGAGATCTTTCTGAGCATCCACTGGGTTACTTTCTCTTGAGGATGAATCACTGGCCAGAACTTGCTCAATATGCCATCGAGCTACTGGCCTGTCCTGCATCCAGCATGCTTTTCAAACAGACATTAAGAGCTGCAGGAGGTTTTGTGATGGATAAAAGCGTGCGTCTGTCCACAGACTCCGTTGACATTTATCCATTTATCGTTGATTCCGGGTGACATTTATCAAAATCAATCAGTCCTGGATCAACTGCAGCTATCAAGCCCCAGATGCTGATGTAACTTATTAAATTTGTTATGAATCTGGGATCACTTGAAGACTGCCTATGCTGCCTATCCTATTCCTGAATTCTGATTATGCTAGCTTCTAACAATGTTTTTGGTTTAGGGCACCACCAACACCCAAGGCCCAATTTTTCTGCAACTGTTTGACAGGTGCATCTAATTTCAATTTTCTTAAATTTTTTTCTAATTGTTAACAGTGTTTAACAGCAGGGCCAATTCCTGCACCCAGCAAGAGTAACTGTGGGGGATTACAGTGTTCAGGCACCACCAACACCCAAGGCCCAATTTTTCTGCATCTGTTTAACAGGTGCATCTAATTTAAATTTTTTTAATCTTTTTTAATTCCAGTATATATACTGCCATTTGTAGATGCTATAATATTCACAATTGTTTAGCAAAGACATGTAGCTGAATACATTGTGGCCTAAATTTATGAAGAAATTTGATTTTTTTAATTTTTTTACCGAATATGTTTTATAGTAAAAAGTCAAAAATATTGTTTTGTTTTTCAAAATTGTTGGCCTTTTTTTGTTTATAGCGCTAAAAAACACAGAGGCAATCAAATACCACTAAAAGAGAGCTCTATTTGTGGGAAAAAAAGGACGTAAATTTTATTTGGGTGCAGCGTTGCATGACTGCGCAATTGCCAGTTAAAGTAACGCAGCGCCATATTGCAAAAAATGGCCTGGTTAGGAAGGGGGGTAAATCCTCTAGAGGGCAAGTGGTTAATGATATATTTTATTACCACACCTCCGAGCTGTGCAGCTATCAGCAGTTGGAAAGCCTAATATAATATTATAGCCACAGATTAGCTGATTCCTAATCGCTCTACCATATTTTAACAAGCCAAATTCAACTTTCCTTCAATTAAAATCAAAATACTCACATTTCAGAAGGATTAGTTGCTGCACTAGGCAATATAAAACTTCAGCATTTTTTTATTCAAACGGTTATCTATTTGGTTTGATAAAGCACAATATTGAATGAAAATTGTATAGGTATTGGATAATCTAATCAATACTTCCTGTATATTTATTCCCATCAAAAACTTACAAAAAAAATGACTCATTATCCTGTTCAGCCATTCCTCACAATAAGCTGGAAATGTGATGAGGAACTAAACAAGCAGAATAGTTTATTTCTGAATAAGAGTTCCAAAATCCTGATTGATCCAGGGATGATCAATTCCTATCTCCCAACACCCAGGACCAGTAGTTCTGGGCAAGAGAGGTTTTTTTTCACATTTAGCCCTGCTGTGGGCAAGTAGCAGGGTCTAGAGCCGACGGTCGGCCCTCTTGTAAACACAATTTGAACAGCTAACTAGCCACTGGATCACTTTTACAAGCAGCGGGAGGGGATGTCAACCCCCCCTCCTGCCGCCTTCTACAAGCTGTCCCGTCTAGGGTTGCAACCAGGGGTGGACTGACCATTCGAGCACTCGGGCACTGCCCGAGGGCCCGGGGTCAGTAGGGGGCCCCATGAAATGCCCCTGGTACCTTTTTTATAGGCTTTTTTGAGTTTGAGCAAGAACACAGGGGCCCCATGATCCCCTATTGCCCAGGGCCCCATGAGTTGTCAGATTATGGCTCTGAGCTCCATCTGCTCAGCTGGGGGCTGAAGGAAGAAGAGGAGAAATGTTTATCAGACACAAGCAGTCTAATCCTTTTTCAGCACTTCCAACAATTAGTGTCCCAACCTCTACTTCTAAATTAGATCTGCTGTGGCACATAATTGTCGGGAACTGCAGGAACAAGGATTATTCTGCCGGGAATATTTGATGATTTTCGGGCACAGGCAAAGTAATCCTTTTGCTGAGGTTCCCGGCAATTACATGCCCCAACGGATTGGTATACAAGTGGAGGTCAGGACTTTAATTGTCAAAACTGCTGCATAAGGATTAGTGGAAGTTGGGATGATGAAATTGTCAGAACCGTTGCACAAACATTAGACCACTAGTACTTGATAAACATGGAACAGTGCAGACAATTACAAGAGATAAGCACTTGAGCTCAGGGGTTATATAGTCCTGTTTCTTCCCCTGGCCCCCAGCTGAGCAGAAAATGTTTTTGTAAACGCTGCAGACAAGAGGTTACTCAGCAATAGTCCTGTTCCTGTCCCCAGTTCCCTGCTAATTGTACAGAAAATTCTGGAATAGCTGAACAGCCTTAGGGCTCATTTACACATGTGGTGCCCTATGAAGAGCAAACCATGTTTGGATCACTTTTCAAAGGGCACTTGACAGGCAGTGAGGAGGTGTTATGTAGCCTCCTCGCCACCTATTTAGACCACAAATCAGCACCTGCAGCCGCATGCATTGCACATGGATGTAGGAAGCCCCTTGAATAGGCCGCGTTGTATCCTACTGACACCGTCCATTGCCATGCTGATACTGTCCATGGCTCTACTGACTGACGCTGTCCACTTTTAAGGTAGGCCAGTGACGGAACAACCAGGGTCACAAAGGTTGCACTTGCTACCGGGCCCTGGCATTTCACCACTGTGGGGGGGGGAGACAAGAGCCAAGACTGTTACTCCACAGCAGGGTTGCTGGCTGCAGTTGTAAGTAGAGAGTGTCTGTTACACACTCTCACTGCACACACAGACACAGCACTGACAGACCGCCCCCCTCCCTCCTACGCACTGACGGGAGAGGAGAGAGAGAGCAGGAACTGCTCCTCCTCCCTGCCTCTCTCCTCCTGTGTGTGCCCATCATTTTGCCCACATTCCAATCCCAGCAGCACTGTGCCTCACAAAGGGGATGAGTGGGTGGGAAAATCCAGCAGCCGGCAGCTAGATCATGGAGGAAATGTGCAGACTGCCAGAGCCTCTTTCCTGGGATGAGTGAACTTGCCATCCATTGTAACTGAAGTGTCCCCCCTCCCTTCTCTCTCCTGCCTCTGAGTAAACTAAAGTAAGGGGGAGCTCTGTGGACTGTAATGTAAAGGGGACTCAGATGAAAGGGGTGCTCTGTGGACTCTGATGTAGGGGGGGGGGGGGCTTTGGTGAGCAGAGACCTCCTTGCATCAGAGTTGCCCTTTACCCCAGAGTCCATAGTGTTCCCTCTTACAACAATTGGGATTCCCAGGACACCCATTACATCGGAGTTCCTCTTTATATTAGAGTCCAAAGAGCTCCCCCTTACATTGTAGGTGGAAGGTCTGCAGACTCTGATGTAACGGGCTCTGTGAACCCTGATTAAGGGGAAATGCTGGGAACTATGATGTAAGCGGGGGCTCTAGTTACCAGAGACCCCCTTATACCAGAGTGACCCTTTACACCAGAGTCTTCAGTGTTCCTCCCTTACATCAGAATCCCCTTCTTACATCTGAACTCACATCATTCCCCTGTAAATATGAAATTGCAGTGTTCTCCTTTACATCAGAGTCTGCAGAGTCCCCCCTTACAATGTAAGGGAACTCTGCAAGTTCAGATGTAAAGGTGAACTTGGCAGACTCAGATTTAAAGGGAAACTCTGCAAGTTCAGATTTAAAGGGAAGCTCTGCAAGTTCAGATGTAAAGAAGAGACTCTGTGAGTTCAGATGTGAAGGGGAACGCTGCGAGTTCAGATGTAAAGGGGAACTCTGCGAGTTTAGATGTGAAGGGGAACTCTGCGGGTTCAGATGTAAAGGGGAACTCTGGGAGTTCAGATGTAAAGGGGAACTCTGTGGATTCAGATGTAAATAGGAAATTGCATATTTGGATGTAAAGCAGAACTCTGTGGATTCAGATGTAAATGGGAAACTCTGTGGACTCTGATATAAGGGAGGGACTCTTGCTATTAAATCCATATAATTAGAATTGATATTTAATCACACAACAAAAAAAGTTTGCTGTTTGCCGGGTGTGGCTTGAAGAAAAGGTGGCATCCCTACCCAAGATGGCATAAAGTGGTCCCACTGCAAAACCAAAATATAGTGTCACGTGACGGAAATAAATGACCTGGGGATCTGTGGAAAGGGCCCTGGGCTCAGAGGGAAGGGTACTGGTGTTAAGCCATGTACCGGGGTGGGCTCCCCAGGATACAGTGAAGTCACGAACGAGGAAAGCAACCCCAACACCAGCTTTTGCCACAACAGGATTTTACTTAGATGTGGCAAGTAAACACAACCACAAATGCTGGAAACATACAATACATTTACATACACCCAGCCCAAAGGCTGAGACCCTTGAGCTGCACAGCACGGCGCCTTCTGATGGATGAAGGTACAAAGTGAAGTAATTTACCTACTGGCGGGCACAAATAAGCTGCCACACCTTACCTGTTATTACCTTAAAAGAGCAGGAATCAGTGTATGGGTGTATGGTATGGGCTAGCCTGCGGTGCAGCACAACAGCTTACAATCTTCTACAGTATTCCCCTTCCCATAACTGGTCCTGCAGCACGTGCCTGAGTATTCCTTCTGAGCAAAACGCCAGTCTGGCTTGAGTTTGTAGGATTTTATCAGCTCTCCAATGTGAAATGTCACTTTAAGTAGTGGAGTCCTTCCAATGATCAGTAACAACACTTGCGGCCTGACACAAACAGAGACCCTAACTAACTTACTATCGGCCTGGACTCGGTCTCTGGGTGCCAACACTGAAATGAGGTGCGTGCATGATCTTACCGACCCGGGTCTGCTTTGCATCTGCTGGTGAGTCTGAACAGAACAAATGTTGCTTAATTCTTTTGCTCTCATCAGCCTTCCTGGCAGCAATCTCTGGTTAGTGAGGGATGCTTTCACACCTGGATGTCATCGGATTCTCTGCTCACATGGCCCCTGCAATCAGCATCGTCCAAAACATGGCTGCAGTCTCCTCTTCCTGTTCACTAAAACCCCAACTCTGTGTGAAAACTCCACCTCTTCCTGAATATACAAATATCTATGCAGTCTGAGCCTGTGTTAGAAAAACAGTGACATCTTGTGGCTAAACCGCAGAATGTCAGTCAAAACATTAATTTACTCCACACAATAATTTACTGCACACAAACAGTGTTCAAACAATGAGAGCTGTTTCCCAATCTCACACTGGGACCAGAGGTCAGGGGCGCGCTTCATAGTTTCTTGCACCGCGGCCTAGAATGTTCTAGTTACACCTCTGGTTTATATTATTATATCATGTTGATTAATGAGAAAAAAAATCATAAAATGAGACTGATACAATTGCTGTTCATTATCATAATAGCAGCCACCAGGCAGCTCCCGTTGTGCCAAGTGTGCCGCCACTGATGCCCAGGGCTACCTGCGGTGCAGAACTACTCTTCATTGTAAAACATAGCAATATGCAGCGTTAAGGTGTAAAGTGCATGACAAACAAATAAATAAGCAAAATACATATGAGACGCTACAGAGCGCCCAAATAAACAATAAAGTGAATAAACGTCCCAATATGACGTATAAAGTGCTCAAGGTGATAAAATAATTATATTAAAGTCCAAATACAGAAAAAACGCCTTAAGGTGCAAATCTGTGATAATACCATAGATGTATATTGCACTAACCAGAAAGCACAATAAAAAGCTCATGTGAGTAATTCAAACCACTCCTGGTCAACTGGATCTGGGCAGCAGGATTCTGGGGGTCAATCTGGCAAATCTCAGCATGTCAGGCAACACTCAGCACATATCTCCAGGCTCCAGGGACGTGACATCCATCCAGCAGGGGGGGAACACTCACATAAGTGCAGTGAATACCAGGAACTTAACCTTGAGGGGGGGGGGGGCTCATGAAGAATGAGCCAGAGAAAGTGCTTCCAATAGTGCAGTATTTTTATTAATATGGATCAGAAAGCATAAAAATAAACATATGCACTCACATCTGGCATAGGACAGGATCCAAGATGGCCACCGTCCTTCCACGAGGAGCGTGTGGCGTGACGTCACCAACGTATGGCACCTCCCTGACACGTTTCGTGCCCAAGCATGTTATCAAAGGGTTCCCTTTGTGTGCTGAGTGTTGCCTGACATGCTGAGGTTTGCCAGATTGACCCACAGAATCCTGCTGCCCCGATCCAGTTGACCAGGAGTGGTTTGATTTACTCAAATGCGCTTTTTATTGTGCTTTCTGGTTAGTGCAATATAATCACTTTATTGTGTTATTTGGGCGCTCTGTAGCGTCTCATGTGTATTTTGCTTATTTATTTGTTTGTCATGCACTTTACACCTTAGCGCTGCATATTGCTATGTTTTATTGATTAGGAGGTTTGAGAGGTCCGCCATTTATTCCAGCTGCTTTGACAGATTTTTTACCTTGCGCTCGTTTGTGAACTTACTTGTACCCTACATTGTAGTTTCATTATCTTTTCACCTTGCCATAAAGCAGTGTTTCTCAACTCCAGTCCTCATGGACCCCCAACAGGTCATGTTTTCAGGATTTCCATTATTTTGCACAGGTGATTTGATCAGTTTCACTGCCTTAGTAATTACCACAGCTGTTTCATCTGAGGGAAATCCTGAAAACATGACCTGTTGGGGGTCCATGAGGACTGGAGTTGAGAAACACTGCCATAAAGTAACAAGTATGCTCTATCCTTCCCTTCATCTGTGCTCTGCAAGGCACAGCAAAAGAGCTGTCTGCTGATCCAGTGCAACAGGCTGGGAAGCACTTTTCCATTTTGTGTAACACCCAAGAGCCCTGTGTTCAGTTTCAATAATTGTCACAGGGGGTAATATTGGGCACAGTTGGCCATTTATGTGCCCAGTGTTCTACATCCCAATCTTCCTGCCGGTCACCAGTATTTCATCCTTGCCACTTCTCAAAGGCCTATCCCAAAGCTGCTCATACCAGGCTCAAGTGCTTCTAACACTTTGGTGTTTATTACAGCAGCAGAACACAGTTTTTTTATTGTTTTCACAGGGGAAAGTGTGTTTTTCATTATTTATCTCGCAACTACTATCCAGACTTCAGGTGTCCTCACCTCCCATCTAATAGGGAACAAGAAGATGTGAGACTGTACACCGCTTCAAAAGAAACTTGATTGAACAAGTGGCTGAGACACTCTAACCTGTTCTTTTTCTTTGACTGTTTTCATGCACAACTGGACCTTTCTGCTTACAGACAGTGCTTATCTTTGCAAATGTGCTGATTGCACTGCCTGCTGTTAGGCAATGCATTAGTCAAGTATGTGTAGACTGTACACACAGTACATCAACAGCAGGTGATCCTATAAAACACTCCAGTCAGACATTCAGAACTGAAAATCGATCCATGAAATGCATCCAAGGCACATATCCTACCTGCTTATCACTTCAGATTAGTATCCAGATTTCGCTGTAGTACACCAGTTGACACTACTTTTTTATGTGGGAACCTGTGTTCTTACCTGTTTGCAATAAAGGAGAGCTGTCTGAAACACACCCACTGTGAAATCCTTGCTTTCTCTTATTTACAGAAAGCTTCCTTTTTAATATTATTATTATCTATATAGCACCAACAGTTTGTGAAATGCTTTACAACACGAGGGCAAACAGTACAGTTACAACACAGTTCAATACAGGAGGAATCAGAAGGCCCTGCTCATTAGAGGTTACAATCTAAAAGGGGAGGGTCAAGTGATACAAAGGGTGATAACTGTGGGGAATGAGCTGATGCAGAAAATAAATGTACAGTTGTTAGGTGGAGGCAGAATAGGCTTGTTTTTGGGAATCACCTAAAAGTGGACAGAGTAGGAGATATCTGGACAGATAGGGGTAGGGAGCTCGATAGAATGGGAGAGGCTCGGTAGAAGTCCTGGAGGTGAGCATGGGAGGAGGTGACAAGGGAACTAGAGAGCAGGAGGTCTTTGGGAGGAATGAAGAGGACAACATCTTTTGATAGTAGGTTAGTGATGTAGCTGGGGGGCAAGTTGTGGATGGCTGACCACTGCTCTCCTTTTTGTTTGCATGGGCGGTGGGTTGTCGATAGCTTATACACAAGTCCAGTATATAACACACAGCTAGACTGGAAATATTTGTCTCGTCTCAGAGCTGCGTTAAGCAAGCGTCTGTGGTCACCTGTGTGCCATGTCATATTGGAGGGACCCATGGCGGAAACAGCATTTTCAGTTAAAGAGGAGTTCCATCCAAAAGGGGAAGTTCCGCTTAATGCACTATCCCCCACTCCCCATTAAGGATTGGCACCTTTGGGGAGCGGGTACCCGAATTTGGCAGGTACCCGCTCCCACTTTCGCTGCGATCACCTAAGGCGTTCAGAAGCGGAAGTTGTCCCCCCCCCCCTCCCTCCCCATAGTCTTCTGGGACACGTGACAGGTTCCAGAAGACTACGGGACCATTCACAAAGTGCAGCGGTACTCACGTATACGCAGTGGGCACCCGGCTGTGAAGCCACAATCTATATCTGCCATTACTTGTAATAAATGTTATACTTATAAGTATTTGTGTGATCTATCTTTGCACATATCGAAAACAACCCCAAACCCCAACAAAACAAAAGTGATACTAAAGGCTTAACTTTTTTTTTTTTAAATAACAAACATGTCATACTTACCTGCTATTTGCAATGGTTTTGCAAAGAACAGCCCGGATCCTCCTCTTCTCAAGTCCCCCGCAGGCTCTCCTGGCCCCTCCTGTTGGGTGCCCCCACAGCAAGCAGCTTGCTATGGGGGCATCCACTGCTTCATGTGTCCATTCACACAGGATGCCGCCCCCTCTTACTTCTCATTGGCTTACTGGCTGTGATTGACAGCAGTGGGAGCCAGAGCTGCTGTCTCAGCCAATGAGGAGAGGGAGTCCTGGGATAGCCGAGACTCCAGTGTACATTACTGGATCGAGAGGGGGCTTAGGGGAGTATTGGGGGGGGGGGGCTGGGGAGGGCTGCTGCACAGAGAGGGTTTTTTACCTTCATGCATGGAATGCATGAAGTAAGAAACCTTGACCCTTTACAACCACTTTATTTCTTGGGGTGAGTGGCAGCCAATGGAGGTATTGGCAGAGAGGGGTGGCAGACACTGAACAGTTGATAAGGTAGATGAGTCTGGCAGCAGCATTCATGATGGACTGAAGGGGGGTAGCCTATATATGGTATAATTATATATGCTGGTTTGACTCCATACTTAATGTATGTGGGTCCCCTCACTCTGGTAACTGTGTATGGTGTGTAAGGGTGGTGGATCACTGTTCAAGTATTTTAAAGTGCCACTTCTAACTGGTTGGAATAATTACGGTGACCCCATCTGGAATTGAATTTTAAATACCACAGCCGTGTTGACATAATCTTGACTTTATTCACTTTTAACTATTTTTCAATACTGTATAGTTTTGTATAGGTAGAAGAATGCAAGGTTGAGGTTGTTGCCATCAGAGTGAGTAGAAGCATGTACCCATTGCTTCAGGTCAAATGAGAAGGTTAGACTAAGAGGTTTAGAAGTAGCAGGAGTGTTAATATTAACAGGGATGTTAAAGTAGCTGAGAATGATTGTGGGAATTTCAGAAGAGGAGAAAGTAGGGTAGCCAGGCAAAGAAGTCATCAAGGAAAGTTGATACCAGTCCAGGGGTCCAGTAGAGCACAGCCATTCTTAAAGAAATTGGAGAAAATAGATGTATACGGTGAGCTTCAAATGATGAGCGGGACAGAGAGGGAGGAAAGTGAAGAACCTGAAAGGTTCTCTGTGGGGATAGGTGGATTCCAACTCCACCTCCCTTGTGTCCACTGGGTCTGGGAGAATAAGTCCAGAGAAGGCCACCATGGGAAAGGTAAACAGGGGAAGCAGTGTTGAATTCATGAAGTCAGGTTTTAGTGACAAGTAGATATAAGGAGTTAGTGATAAAATGAACAGTTTAGGTGAGTTTGTTGCAGACAGAGCGGGCATTCCACAGGGCACAGGAGAAAGGGAGGTAGGTTTTGGGAAGAAGAAGAATGGAAACTAAATTGTGCGTATTGCAGCTGCTGCCAGAGGGTATAGGGTGATGGGTGTGTTGGGTACAGTTAAATAAAGGCAGCCCAGAGTTTTGGAACATATCTCCAGAGGTTAGTAGAAGCAGTAGACTGAGGGAGGTAATATGAGAGTGCAATCTATATGAGGGGACATGCCTCATCATCCTGGAGGTTTTTTTTCTTTAATGGGAAGCACAATGGCTAAATGGTTAGCACTCCCGCCTGGCAGTACTAGGGTCGTTGGTTCAAATCCCAACCATGGCACCTCCTGATTGGTACACTAGGCTTTAACAGACGATTTTCAAGAGATGAATCAGAGTACTGTAGTATTTTAATCTCCTTGTATCTTGAAAAACAAGAATCCCAGGACAGGTACTCTTGAACTCCAGTATTCAAATTCCTCCTCCTAATACTGCATATTCAAATGACCATATAAGAGAAAAAAATGAGAAAGCCCCAATGGTGCAGTATTAACTAAAAGATTATTTTTTGCCACAATAGAGTGCTACTTACAAGGTGTAAATGAATAAAAAGCTCAAAGATGTTAGCTTAAACAAGCTTTAGAGTGAAGAAAGCCAAATCAGTGCCCTCTCCACCGCTGGCCCTTGATCTCTGACACTCCCGCGTCACTTTCGGTTCCAGTCAGCGTCACTTCTGGTCGATGCACAGCCACGGCGCTGCACAGCCACAGCCTGACACGTTTTGTCACTTCCGACTTAATCATAGGGGATCCCATATGATTAAGTCGGAAGTGACAAAACACATCAGAGCGTGGCTGTGCGGCGACCTGAAGTGACGCTGACCGAAGCTACCATCTATGGGCTTTTTCTTCATTTACATCTTGTAAGTGGCACTCTATTGTGGCAATAAAGAATATTTTAGTTAGTACTGCACCATTGGGGCTTTCTCGTTTTTTCCTCTTACATGGTGATTTGAGTATGGAGTATTAGGAGTAGGAATTTGAATACTGGAGTTCAAGAGTACCTGTCCTGGGATTCTTGTTTTTTAAGATATAAGGAGATTAAAATACTACAGTGGTCTGATTCATCTCTTGAAATCATCTGTTAAAGCCTAGTATGCCAACCATTAGAGTGGGAGGCAACACTTGTTGGTGAGTGCACACCTGAGAGGGGAGCACTTAACACATATATGCAGTTGTGTTCAAAATAATAGCAGTCAGACATCACTAACCTGATCAATCACATGGCAAATAATTTACTAGCAGGTGAAGTAGAGTAATAGAAATCCAAAAGACCCAACAGTCATGACATGCATGCTGCTGATTCTGTGTAATTGAATCACTAATTGAAAGGGGCATGTTCAAAATAATAGCAGTGTGGAGTTCTATTAGTGAAGTCATTCATTTTTTGAAAAATAGGTGGCAATTATTGCCTTTATTTATGGAAGGAAGGCAGCAAATGTTGTACATGCTGGTTACAGTGCATTTCTCTCTGAAATTCTGAGGAAAATGGGTTGTTCCAGACATTGTTCAAAAGAACAGCGTACCTTGATTAAAAAGTTGATTGGAGAGGGGAAAACATATAAAGAATTACAGAAAATGATAGGCTGCTCAGCAAAAATTATTGCAAATGCTTTAAAATGGCAACCAAAACTTGAAAGACGTGGAAGAAAGCGAAAAACTACCATTCGAATGGATAGAAGAATAGCCAAAATGGCAAGGACTCAGCCAACAATCAGCTCCAGGAAGATCAAAGAAGGTCTGAAGTTACCTGTGAGTACTGTTACAATTAGAAGACGCCTATGTGAAGCCAAGCTAAATGCATGAAGCCCCCGCAAAGTCCCACTGTTGAAAAAAAGACATGTGCTGAAGAGGTTACAATTTGCCAAAGAGCACATTGACTGGCCTAAAGAGAAATGGCGCAACATTTTGTGGACTGATGAAAGTAAGATTGTTCTTTTTGGGTCTAGTGGCTGGAGAAAGTTTGTCAGACGACCCCCAAACACTGAATTCAAGCCACAGTACACTGTGAAGACAGTGAAGCATGGTTGCTCAAGCATCACGATATGGGGATGTTTCTCATACTACGGTGTTGGGCCTATTTATCGCATACCAGGGATCATGGATCAGTTTGAATACATCAGAATACTTGAAGAGGTCACGCTGCCTTATGCTGAAGAGGAAATGCCCTTGAAATGGGTGTTCCAATAAGACAACGACCCCAAACACACCAGTAAACGTGCAACATCTTGGTTCCGGACCAACAAGATTGAAGTTATGGAGTGTTATGGAATCTTCAAACATTTTTCAGTTTATATAGTGAATGTATTTTTTTGAACAGTCTAATATTCACTTTTCTTCAATTTTTTTAGAGGAACAACACAAATTTGATAGATTTTTCCTCCATGTTTTGATTTGGAATAGAATGTGTAGTGTTCCCAATGCATTTGTGTGTATGGAAATAAAAGCTATTAGAAGGATTTTGAGCTTTATTCACTTTTTTCAACACACTGCTATTATTTTGAAAACAACTGTATGTATTCATTTATTTTGCACAAGATTTGTTCATGTGGTGATCGTCTTTTAGACTGATTTATTTGGACTTTGTTTTCATTATAGAATATTATTTTTTAATTTTAATATATTTTTTTTTTAGTTTAATTTTTTTTTCACTTTTATATATTTTCACTGTTCTTTTGCACAGAATATTGATTTATGTGCCACTTAAATACTCGTTATAGTGTTTTTCTTGATGATTTTTTTACTTTTAAAGTGGCAGCGTAGTTTATGTGGTTATACACAGTCATCATTTATTTAATAGTGATATTTATCACTTGTTTATATATTCAGCACAGTTGTTGGTCATACACCTTCATCACTCTTAAGGTTTGATTTCATGCACCTTGCTAGTAGCACATACTCACCTTTCTTCAGGCTCCCCATCTCTGTATTTAGCCCCCGGAGATGGGGGCCAGTTGTTTCAGGTATGGAGGAGTATAGGTTCACTCTCCTTCTTTTCATGTGAGAGCTTTTGGTGCTTGGCCAATGGCACAAATGTCACTTGGGGATAGGGAGAAAGCTCCAACTAGAGAAACGTTCACATGGCTTCCTTTGCTCCCTCCAGGTAGCTAAATTGAGAAAGTATGTATTTGCTGATAGCGAAGGAAACATTAAACTGAACATGTTGCTTTCCTTACCTTGGCAAAGTCCATGTTCAGTCTTTAACTCAGGGCCGTCTTTAACATGGGGCAAAGGGGCAGCTGCCCAGGGCCCAGTCATTGTTGTGGGGCCCAAAGCAGCTTCCCCCTGAGCCCACACTGCCCACATGGGGTTTTTTTTTTCAGCCTTCCACCACCTCCTGCACTGCTCACTTCTGTATTTACAAGTGACAGCTTATAAGGAGCTCTCCCAGCAGCCACTCAGAACCCTCCCTGCTCTACACATCGATCTCCATAGGAGAGCAGAGGAGGGAGGGGGCGGTGAATCCACACAGGCAGAAACTCCTCCTCACTGGCAGCCTGCATGGATACACTGTAAGTATTCCTCTGCAGCCCCACTGTGAAAATTGTGTATGTGTGTGTGTGTATATCTGTGTGTGTGTGTATGTGTGTGTCTGAGTGTGGTGTGCGTGTGTACAGGTATGTGAGTCTGTGTATATGTGTGTGTATCTCTGTGTGCGTGTCTGTGTGTGTGTATGTGTCTGAGTGTGTGTATGTGTGTTTGTCTATGTGTGTGTGTCTCTCTGAGTGTGTGTGTATCTGTGTTTCTGAGTGTATGTGTGTGTGTATGCGTGTGTCTGTGTTTTCAGTGGGTGAGCTCTTAAATTAAATCTGTAAGAAGAGAGGTTTGTACTTGGGAAGGGGGGGTGGGGAGAACTTGGATGTACACAGCACACCTCTCAACCCTGCACTCCATACACAGTGCACCCCTCAATCCTGCACTCCACACACAGCACACCCCTCAACCCTGCACTCCATACACAGTGTACCCCGAACTCCATACACAGTGCACCCCTCAACCCTGCACTTCATACATAGCGCACCCCTCAACCCTGCACTCCATGTACAGCGCACCCTTCAACCCTGTACTACATACAAAGTGCACCCCTTAACCCTGCAGTCTGTACATAGTGCCCCTTCAACCCTACACTATTTATGTACCTTGGCAGCCCATCCTCGGAGATGCTGCTCACATTGGCCTCTGTTCCTACCTGCACTCAGTCAACCTTCATAGTTGTGTATTCTCTGCTATGCTCATTGCTAATAACAACTTTTAGAATTTTCTGTCTATTGGTGGGTCTTGTCCCCTCTGCAGTCTGTGGTGTGCAGAAAGGGAGAATATTGTGTGCTGTAACCTCTAGCAACCAATCAGTGAGCTGTAATGATGTGCAGTAACCTCTAGAAACCAATTAATGAGCAGTAATGATGTGTAGTAACCTCTAGCAACCAATCAGTGAGTGGTAATGATGTGCAGAACCAATGGGTGAGCGGTAAAGATATGCAGTACCGTCTAGCAATTAATCAGTGAGCAGAAATGACGTGCAGTAACCTCTAACAACCAATCAGCAAGCAGAAATTATGTGTTGTAAGCTCTAGCAATTGATCAGTGAGCTGTAATGCGTGCTGTAACCTCTAGGAATCAGTGAGTTGTAATGAAATGCTGTAACATCTGGCAATCAATTGCTGCCAAATCTGTTGCAGTAAACTGATTTTGAGTCTATCTGCTATTTATTGTATGTCTCAGAGTTGGGGATGGCTAGGGGGCCCCCAAAAAAGTGTTTGCCCAGGGTCCAATCAATATTAAAGGTGGCCCTGCTTTAACTGTATCTAAACCCAAAAGCAAAGATCGTGTATATTGCAGCTTACTAGACCTTAAATGTGGCTTCAACATTAGTATTGTTTTTCAGAATTTTTCCCTTTTATTTTGACCTGGTAATCCCGTCAGTAACAAGCTTCCTGTCCTAGGGTGATTATGCTCATTCAATGTACTGTATCTATGCTGGAGAACATTGTCACCATAGTACTGGATGTGTGTTAGAATTACAGAGGTGTTCTGTAATTCACAGAGAAAAATGCTAAATGATATAGACCTGGTGAACAAACAACCAGACAGATGCCTAATAGCATGCAGTTTCTTCAGAAGACCCAGCTACTGTTGGGAGTACATCCACAAATGTTACCAGAGTACTTAATACCAAGTAGGGTGGCCCTTTTTTCCTTGGATCACTCCAGCTGTTCACCTGTGTTACCAGAGCTGCCCTGGACTTTACTGAGAGGGATTCTGTTTATGAGGAGAATCACAAGCAGCTGTTATGATCAGAACTGTTTTAGCGATTCTCAGACACTATTGTTATAGAATCTTATAGATACCATGCTATGATACCAAATATTACCCTGACGAAGTCAGTGACATTGCTGGAAGGAGTCCATGTTTGCGTATATTTAATAACCACTTTGGTATTATTCTGCAGTGTATGCTTGCTCTTTGCTATCCTAAACCTGTTTGCATTATTGCTTCTAACTTTGCACCTGTTTTGTAAGCTGCATATTACCATTACTCCCTATCTGATTACATATTCTGGTTACGTCCTGTTGACGTCCTGTCAAAACAAGCCGCTCACATGGCCGTGGGGCCGCACAGCGGTGCGATCTGTCACCGGCTGTGTCCACGGGACACAGCCAATGACATACCACTACACCAGCCCGTTGCAAATGTCATATGACCACTGTGAACAATCACAACAGATCACATGCCAATTGTATACAATGGATGGCTTCCTGACATGCCATCCATTGTATACAATTATGTTGTTAGCTGTGACTGGTCAAGGCAGTCACATGATACAGACAGGGCCAATCACAGCACATCTGTATCATGTGATCAGCTTTGCCCAATCACAGCTAATCACAACAAAAGATTGAATGAATCAGTTTCATTCAGTAACAATGATTGCAAATATCAGTGAAATACATTGGTATTAGCAATCAGAGTGTGTTTAAAAAAAAAAATCCTGATCACTTGCCCAGAGTAGTTCAATGTTACTATGGTAACATTGTATTGCTTTGGTCACAGTGTGCTGAAATAAAATGTAATAAAAAATTAGAAACATTTGAAAAAAAAATACAAATTCAATTATTATTTTCATGAAAGAAATGTAGCAGAATAAATTTTGACCTAAATTTATGAAGAAATGTTGTTTATTTGCAAAATTTTATAACAGAAATTAAGAAAAGTGCGTTTTTTTTCAAAAGTTTTAAATGTTTTTTGTTTTATTTAGCAAAAAATAAAAACTCAGTGGTGATTAAATACCACCAAAAGAAAGCTCTATTTGTGTGAAAAAAATGATAAAAATTTCATATGGGTACAGTGTTGCCTGACCGCAATTGTCATTCAAACTGCGACAGCGCTGAAGCTGAAAATTGGCCTGGGCAGGAAGGGGGTATAAGTGCCCTGTATTGAAGTGGTTAAAGTAACATTTAGCACAGGCAGAATGCACAGGAAGTTATCATCCCACATGATATCTGTCAGGATGGATCAATGGGTATTTTTTCACTTATCAAAGAGATATAATAAACTACATTTAATGGTATACATAAAAGACAAATGGGAAGCAAATAAAAGACCTTAATGGTTTACTTATACCTTGAGCATATTTGCACTGTTTTCTGTTTAGCCTTAATTTGATGATTAGTTTATCTTGCTATCTGGAATTGCTTTTAAGGCACTACCAAGATGAAATCCCACAAATTTATAGCATGCCCACCCCTATTGGTTTATTTGAATGGTGGTTGTGTTGGTGAGGAAGGGGGTGGCAGAACAAAAATTAATCAATATCTTAAAGAGACCCTGTTGCCAAACTCTTTATTTAAATTACAATTTTCCCACAATATACTGTATGTGCACTTAATGTATTTAAGGCATGTTATTTACAGGTAAAATCCTCCCTTTTGTAGACATGTAAAATCCCTAAGACTGCTGCTGAGTGGTGGCATCATGTGAAGGCGGTAGCTGCAGCAAACTCAGAGCTGTCATTCAAGTGACAATCTACAGTACTCACCTTCCTTCCTTCTCTAGCTCCTATATAAAAGCATATGTAGGGAGGTGAAGGTGAGGGGCAATAATGTTGGGCCAGCACAGACACTAATTAGACAATCCCAGAAGAGGGAAAATATATGGCAGGGAGGGAGGGGACTATGTAGAGCGATTCGGAATCAGCCAATCGGTGGCTATAATATTATATTTGGCTTTCCAACTGCTGCTAGCTGCACAGCTCAGAGGTGTGGTAATAAAATATATCATTAACCACTTGCCCGCCAGAGTATTTACCCCCCTTCCTGACCTGGCCAATTTGTGCGATACAGCGCTGCGTTACTTTAACTGACAATTGCGCGGTCATGCAACACAGCACCCAAGTGAAACTTATGTCCTTTTTTTCCCACAAATGGAGCTTTCTTTCAGTGGTATTTGATCCCCTCTGCATTTTTATTTCTTGCGCTATAAACAAAAAAAAACTATATTTTTGACTTTTTGCTATTAAACATGTCCAGAAACATTTTTAAAAAAATCAAATTTCATCATAAATTTAGGCCAAAATGTATTCTGCTACGTCTTTGCTAAAAAAAAATCCCAATACATGTAAATTAATTGGTTTATGTGAAAGTTATAGCGTTTACAAATGGCGGTGTATATATACTGGATTTTTTTTTTTTTACTAGTAACGGCGGCAATCAGCGACTTAGAGTGGGACTGCGGCAGGCATTCTGACACTGAGGGGGAACTGACTAACTGTCACTGACATCCCCAGTGACACTAATAGTGATCAGTGCTAATAAAAAGCACTGACACTATACTAATGACACTGGGCAGGAAGGGGTTAACATCTGGGGCGATCAAAGGGTTAATTGTGTGCTGTGTAGTGTGTTTTACTGTTTAAGCACATTCCTTTGTATTCATTTTTGTTACGACAAGGAAAAAAATACTGCAAGTAAGTATTGGAAGTGTATTTGAACTTTTTTAGTCAAATTTGTGAAATTCTTATTCTATGTTTTTACGTGTTCCCATTTATACAGCATACAAAATTGTTTTAAATATTTCTTCCCTTTTATGCCCATGGCACATTGCAAACATTTTTGCGGATTGTCACAGTGTCTCTGTCCCCACACAGACTGGGGACACACTGAACTATCATTATTTAACATATAATGCAGGAGACCAGCGTCTAAGTCTTTAACCCTTTGTTAGGGCAGACATTGTTCAAATCTAGGTTACTGATAATGAAAATCTGTCAGCACAGTATAGACAGGGTTAAATATGGTACACATTAACTCAACATCCACAGGAAAATTCCACAGGAAAATTCACTTTAGGAGTAAAATGTATGAGCAAGTAAAAAGCTAAGCAGCAATTTCTAAATATTTTATGCTATGTCAATAAGAACCTGTAACAAATATAAAGTATTTGTTATCTCAATTCGGTTGCAAATGTGGAAATACAATTTAAATATTCAGTCCTTCTGGGCTTTTGCTTGCAATTTTTCAAGTTGGTGAAAGAGTCCCTTACTCTGTGGTTTATTTTAAAGTTACTTGAGCAACTTCGTTTTTAAATGTGGTTTAATTTGTATTCTCTTAAAACAAAGACGGCTTGATACTGTAGGTTCGGTATGTGTTTATTCAGATATACTAATGAAAAATATTTAGTATTAAGCATGGATTTTGAGGAGAATATAGATTACATGTTTGCAGTCTGTCCCTTTTGCCACTGTATACAAAACATTAAGCTTTCATTCCATTTTCTATCTATTGTAGTACATTATCTCAATCCTCTCTTACTAACCAGCTTAAATTTTTCTTGCTTTCCATTTTAAGAAACACCACCGCAAAGAGCTATGTTTTTACATTAACATACAGAGGGAAGCCTGGCTGCTTTATGGACAAACACATTAGTATGTGGCGTTGATGTGACCTGTACCAGTGGCTGATATTGTATCACACATTTCCAGTGATTGAGGGCCAGGGGAACAGGTCACATTCGTAAATTCTTTAACACCTACAGGCTACAAATTTTTTTTTTTGTCTTGTAGGTTGATCACTTTAGAGTTCATCCGTTTCACCACCAACAGGCAACACATTAAGTTCAATGTTGTAGTTTGTGGTGTCACCAGATCCCAACCATCCGATTGGTGTCCTGTTGAAGGACGGTCTGTCGGTGACATTCGGGTTGAAGACAGTCACAGGCTCAGGTTCAGGTCCAGCATCAAATTCAGGCATCTGAAAGGTCATCAGTTTTGATGCTTTTTCATACCCTCCAAAAGGCATTGCTGTCCTACAGGCAGACGATAATATAAGCCCAGTTAGACTAAAACATTTTATTAATTTCACAAATATACTTAAACATTTTTAAAGAGGTATTACTGCTTTTATTATATACAAAATGACTTAAAATGTATGGCTAATTAAAACCAGTCACTTTTGTTGGATGTCATGACCTGCAGCTTTGATCACCTTTTGCCTTCTTATGACGAGAAGTGATCCCATGATGAGCGGTATGGACTCATAGGGGTTTATTTACTAAAGCTGGAGAGTGCAAAATCAGACTCACTTCTGCATAGTAACCAATCAGCTTCCAGGTTTCATTGCCAAAGCTTCATTGAACAAGCTGAGGTTAGAAGCTGATTGGTTTCTATGCAGAAGGGAGTCTGATTTTGGACTCTCCAGCTTTAGTAAATAAACCCCATAAAGTCTATTGGAATGCTTACTGCCCTTTTGTATGGACATTGCAGCAGGGAATATGCAACCGCACTACATGGCATGTGGTCTAAATAGGACCACTACAGGGAGGTGGAGTCAAGACTTATTGTGTAGCCTCCCCTGATAGTTTGCCCAAAAGTTATATAGTGAAAAAAGCTCATGAAATGAATTGCAGATCTGAGAATAATGAGTGCTGAGGTCCACTTTCCTGCACATAAATTCAGAGAAAGCATTGTCAACAAAAGACACAGAAAATAACTGAATGTTTCAAATCAATTTTGGGTAAACAACAAGTATAAAAGGATACAAATAAAACGTATTCCAATAATCACTTTTCTTAAGGATAATAAATTCACTACAGTTAATCCTTCCTCACAGTTAATGTCCTCCGTACCCCATATTGATTCAGGTGTGTTACTCTGCATTCATTCCAGTTCCAGGAAACCATTTAATGACCTGTGCCCAAATGTAATTGCATATTCAAGATAATGACATGAAAGAATTCTAGCTTTAGAAGGTATGCATTGTATGCTGTCTACAAATTACAAATGATCCTGTAGTCATGTAGAAAAATGTATGAATACTCTCCATCTAAAGTGCAGCATATGACAGACTTAAATGGATGTATAGGCCAAACATTTTTAGTGTTGGATAGAGCAGAGAAGGGTTATACCCATGGCAGTTTATTTTTTGCTCTTTCTTGTTGGGAAGATTTCCCTTCTTGTCCTAAAGATGCAACAGGAAATAAGAGAAAATCTCTCAAAAGTTAGGGGCATTCCCCTCTTACACTTCTGTCACTAGAACATGTGTCCTCATTGGGCCAAATAACCTCACAGCTGTTGGGAACTGTAAAACTTTGAATCTCCCATCACTTTCTGTCA
The DNA here is from genome assembly GCF_062004578.1 of Staurois parvus. NCBI lineage: Eukaryota > Metazoa > Chordata > Amphibia > Anura > Ranidae > Staurois > Staurois parvus. Next base: position 973,429 of record NW_028318032.1, on the reverse strand, counting down.
CAGTCAAAATAGTCATTAGGACAAATGGAGACCGTGAATCAACCCAGCATGGACACACCGATATAAACTTGACAAAGGCTCTAATTTTTCCCTAAAGGTTTCGGCTATACATGCGCTTTAAATTGAATGATACAATTAAGGAATCGCAAAATGTCTAATACAAAATGTCTAATACAAAATGTCTAACCAGCAACCTGTGATACATTGTTTCGTAATAAACACATGCCATCTAATATGTATGCTTTGTAATGGCTTGGATTGGTAAAATTAAGACTGTTGTTCTTACCTATTAAATGATTTGTATTTGCAAAGATCAGCCTTGCTACCATATTCCAACAAGTTGACATTAAGTTTAGTTGCCTGTTGTGGGTCAATTCCCATGGCTTTGTCCCATGGAGAAAGGTAGGTCTTAAATATAGTGATCTGTTTTCCACCTTCACTTCCTGGCTGTCCTGACTGACCATCTGAAATGATACAATGGGTAAACCATGAAATAAAGTATTTTTGTCAAAGAGGGGCAAAAGGCAAACAGAGAAATATAAATTTCTTCCAGAAAAGCAAAAACTACAGAAAAGGGAGTAGCAGAATAAAAGGAAGCAAAATTAATGAACAAGGCATAAAAGTAGTACAATAGGACCGGCATAGGGGCAGTGTTCTGTTGGATACCATTAAAATAATACATTTGTATATGCTGCTTCTGGTTGCTGTACAGTAACAATTTACATCTGTTGGAGTGTAAATAAAGCTCTAGCAAGCAGAATTAGGTAGTGGAAAATGCCATAGATAAGCCTTATTCATCCTTTCTGGGGTTGGATATTTGCAGATTTTTAAATTTTAATCACACTCAAAGTTTACTAGTAAATTAGTCCCACGAAACCCTTGTTAGTCCTCTTCTGTATTCCTGTGCTCACACTTTTATGTAGTAGCAGGAGCAACAGTCCTCTTGATTTTCCACCTTGCAATCAGAAAGTGAGAAAACCAATACAGATCTACTTTTTAAAAATTATCTAACCAGCTTCAAAGCATTATGTATACATACATATTTTGCCATAAATTCTGCCCCACAGTCCACTATGTGCAGAAATGATCTAGGAAGGCATCTATTCACTCAGAGTAGGAGAGCATTAAATCACCTGGTGGATTAGGGAAGATTTGTAAATATACAAAAATTTGCATAGTTCAAGTGGAATATCAGTTTTGACATCATGATTTGCTTTTCTCTACTAGCAAGATTTTGCTAGATAAGGAGAATAAAATTATGAAGGATGGAGAAGGACATCCCTTGCCCTGTCCCATCACCCTCCCACAGTCCTGGGACACATCACATGTCCCAGGAGGCTGCAGGACCATTCACAATGCTCTGCACAAGCTTGCACATGTGCAGTGGGAAGCTGGCTCCTGTATCCAAGAAGAAAGGGCCATGGAAAGACAGTGCTGGACCTCAGGCACTGGAAAGTACCTGATTTTAATTGTCAACTACAGTATTTGTAGCTGCTTATTTTTTTTATTAAGCTAAAGTTCCTTTTTAAAGTGTACGTAAACCCTCAAAATTAACTTCTCTTATTTGCTCTCTTTTGGTCTGCTAACTATACCAGTGAAACATTTTTTTTATCTTGTTGATATGTGCACAAAAATACCTGCTGATTCTGTCAGAAATCTTGTAAACTGATAACTTTCCGTGCATGATGAGGGGTTATGAAGATGAGGAGGAGGGAAAAAAATGAGAAAAGGGATGTGATCTTTGTAATCCATAAAAATCTAACTAGCATGGCTGACATTACGTGGTTAGGATGTCAGATCTCAAAAGGTAGAAGCACAATACATTTATATAGTTATACATAGTTATTCTGTACTTGCAATATGTTTTTAAGGGACAGATTTTCCAAATTGTTTGTTTTTACAAATGTACAAAATATGTTTTTCTTTCTCTTGACATATGCTTTAACATGCAAAGTCAGAAATCAGAAAGTTTGCCTTTTACTCATAGTTAGCAGGTTATAACTTGGAAGCAGTCTCTAGCAGGTTCTTGTAATTTAGAAGCAGTCATTAAAGAAGAACTGTAGGAATTAACTTTCTATTTAGATTTGCTGTCTTACAATGGGTTACGTCCAACGAGGTGTATGCCACTTCTCTCTTTTATTTACAACTGACAGTTTTGCTGAGCTCCAGGAGTACAGTTATAGCAACACTCCTGGTGCTCCGACAATGAACCTTTCAGCAACTCTGTAACATGGAATTAGTCTCTATAATGACAGCCTCTTGTAGCATGCTTGCCCCTCTAACATGTCAGTTTCTTACAGCATGAGGTAGTTTCTTATACCCTAACGGTGATAAGAGCTTCTCTTGGGTAAGGCTGGAGTTACAAACTCTGTGAGTTGGGTTCTCAATACAAGAAGGGGAGATATGATCAACATGTATAAATACATCAGTGGTTCATATAGTGAACTCGGTGTAGCGCAATTCACCCTGAGCTCATCACAGAGGACAAGAGGGCACTCTTTATGTCTGGAGGAAAAGAAATGTAATGTCCAAGCACGGAAAGGTTTCTTCACAGCTGTGAAAATGTGGACAAGACTCCCTCAAGAGTTGGTTCTGGCCACCTCAGTGGATTGCTTCAAATAAAGCCTAGATTCTTTCCTAGATACACAGAATATAACTGGATACTAACATTGATAGGTAAAGTTGATCAAGGGAATATCCGATTGCCTCTCGCGGGATCAGGAAGGGATTTTTTTCCCTGCAGGAGCAAATTGGATTGTGCTTTGCTGGGTTTTTTTTGCCTTCCTCTCAATCAACTGTGGGTGTAGGATTATAACTTTTTTTTTCTATGGTTGAACTGGATGGACGTTTGTCTTTTTTCAGCCAGACTAACTATATAACTATGTAACTATGTAACCATGAAAGCAAGGTTACAAGTAATGTTGAAAAGTTGAGTTTTCTGGGTGTAATTAAGATACAAGGGCTAAGGAAACTAGCTTTATCTCATCTAGTAAAATTTGAACAGCTGAAACTAAAATCTTATTAGTTTTGTTTACTGTACAGTAGCAGATTAAAATTCCACTATAGATCACACAGTGTGTTTTATCTTTGGAAGAATTAGGAAACTTCCATTAGCAACCTGAAGCATAAAATATTATAAGTTGGATTTTAAAGGTAAAATTTTATTACATTCCCTGTGTGTTCCAAGCCTGTCCTTATAAAAATGTGCCAAGGGTAATTCCTAGCAGCTACATGACCAAATTCATAATTACTTTTTCTGCTAAAAGAAATGATTGGCAAATGCTAGGTTAAAATCCCATTTCACTAATCAATTAGAATATTATACTGCAGAGGAAAATAGAGACTTGCATTGTGTATGCCAAAATTCCAACTGGGATCGTGTTGCTTTGGGTCCATCACCCAGCTTAATTGCTACGCTTGACTGATACGATGATGAGAGATTAATTAATTCGATTAGGTCATGTTTTAAAACTTTGCTGCTCTTATCTATGATGGCCAAAGTTATAAAGTATCCAAAATGGAAATAGACTGGTTGTGGAAAATAATCTGAACCTGCACATTTTAAAGTGTTCTTTTCATTTGTTTACTGTATTTCTATTGAAACATACAAACATGCATGGGATGATTTTGAGTTATTATAGTTTCAAAATAGTCCATGGATGGGCATATTAAAACAGAGAATAGTATTCCATGAAAAATTAAGTCTTTCAAAAGTGAAGTCATTTCACATAATTGATCAGGATGAGATGCTATTACAAAAATGATGTGATCCCTAGTAGAACACAAATAAATAATGCTGACCATGGCCTACATGCCTGTGCTTTATCCGTGCGATGGTACAACAGGTTCACTTTCATGTGGGCCCTTACAGCACCGTACTCACCTTTTTCCACCACCACCCAGTTCACCACTGTGGGTTAAATACCCCGTACGTTAGGGTATATGGGAACATTTTACTTGCTTCACAATTGGCTGCTAATTCACCATTGCCATCACATAGAAGTGGATAAAGAATCCTTTGCCTTGTATATGCTGCAACTGGGATTGAACAGCAGGAAAGGTACATAAAAGGTGCTGTGGGGTTAGCTTTAACGTGAACCCACATAGACAAAGTGCAGTTTTTTTTAACATTACAACATTAAGGTCTCTGCTCAATGGCCAAGTCTCCAAACATGCTGCCAAGATGGCATCTATTGTTATGATACCATCTGCAGGTTTTGTAATATTTGCATTTGATCTAACTAGCTGTATGAATCACATATACTACATGCCTGCAAACCATTGCAACATAGCAGAAACCTATGATTAGCCTTTTGGACTTCAGCGTGCATTTTCAGCATTATAATGTGAATCACAGAATAGCTCCTATGTCAGAAAAAAGAATATGCATAATTAATATTTGCTGGTAATGCTATAGATCCAAACATCAATAGAGAGATAACTGGGTACGTGAGTAAACTTTACTATTATTTGCAAATATTTGTATTTATTATTTGATTGTGCATTTTTACTTAGGTAGTGTGGGAATATTGCAGCATAAACAGACCCTGGATTTTCATGCAGGGTCTGCTTTATGTTGTGCCCTGCTTCACTGCCGATATGATTATAGTATGCTATAACGCTATATATGCCACACAATGTTTTTATTTTTATGTTTGTGAATACTATAATACCTGGAGTATGCATGCTGGGACATTCTGACAGCTGAGGCTTCAGCACTTCCTGAAGTTTGCCTAATCCTTCCTGCCCCATGCAAGACAATTGGGCAGGGAGGCAGTCCATTATGAATGTAAGGGGTGGGAGGTAGCCTCATTTCCTGGGGGTTTTGACGTTTTGACTGCTAGAACATTCCAATATCTGTCTGTAACAGCATACTTTTGAAAACTAAGTATGTACATGTATTTCTAACATAGGGGGATATTTACTAAAACTGGAGCAGTTGTGCATTATAGCCAATCAACTTCTAAATTCAGCTTATTCAATTAAGCTTTGACAATAAAACTTAGAAGGTGATTGGTTTCTATGTAGATCGGCACCAGATTTTGTACGCTCCAGGTTTAGTAAATGCCCCCCAAGGTCTCCTTAGGTTTTCTTTAGCGCTCCAACCTCTGTATGTTATGTTTAAGTCATCTCAACTTATTGTTCACAATTTACAAATTCAGTAAAATGCTTTTCCAGTGCAACTGATGCATTCTGGTCCCTCCTATCAAAAGTCAAACAATTATTCCAGCTGTGTAGTATACAATGTATAGGTAGCATTGGGAAGTTGAAATTTCTTTTTTTTTTTTTTTTGCAGTACATGCAAGTAACCTGCATTTCAGGAGCGTTTTAGATTTTTAGGAGTTGGAAGTTTAATGTTATATTAAATAATCTATATTCTTGGGTCAGGTGTTAGTTTTACCTGTGTATAGTTTCAGTGCGTATTAGAGATATTATCACAAAATTACCTTTGCCTCCAGAACCATCAACACTTCCGATGCCACCTTGTCCACCAGGGCTACCAGTGCCTTGCTGACCTCCTGCACCACCTTTACTTCCTGGCTTTGGTGGAGGAACAGGTGGGTGCTGACCTCCAGCTCCATGTTGCCCTCCAGATAGACTAGATACCAGATGAACACTGCCTTGTATTAATCCATAGCCACCTCCACCAACACCTGTTTGTCCACCGACCCCTAGCTGTCCTCCAACAGATGGTATAAACTTCTGGAAGTGGTCCTGCAGAAGATACCAGAGTTAATCACAGACTGTTTACTCATAAAACCAAGTACCTATTTGTCATAGATCTATTTTCATACCATCACTCACAGTGGTGTTAAATTAATCGACTGTCAGCATGTAACCTTTAATTGAACTTTATTAAAATCATTTGGGTTTATATAACCCTAATCATTTAAAAACACAATTATGGAAAGCGCTGTTGAAAATGAAATGGTAGGTATTGAATGCACACTTGCATTATTTATTCATATATATTATTCATTTGCTTCATCATTAACAAATTATTTCATTTGGATGGGGGAAAAATAACATACCTTGTATAACTGTAAGCTGCTTAAAGTGTATAATCAGTTAACAGGATCTGATTAAAAGCTGGTAGGTGAAAGAATGAACATTGTTGCCACTGTACCTACTAAGGGTGGTGGTAGCAATGATCGCTAAAGTGATGGCATTAGTTCCAAAGTGGTTTTCATAAGAGCCCAGCGGACAGAAGTATTCCCTATACAAGTTGGGTCCAACGGTCAGGGTGAAGTAGAAAAAGGGTATCTCTCCATTCACCAGTTCTGTCATCACTTTAGCGTTCACTGCTGCCACTCATTCCTGCCTCCTTCCCAATAGCACAGGTACAGTATATCAATAGTCAACCTGCTGTGAAAGCCCCTTAAGTCCATCCAGTTCAACCATAGAAAAAAAAAGTTATAATCCTACACCCACAGTTGATCCAGAGGAAGGAAAAAACCCCCCAGCAAAGCATGATCCAAATTGCTCCTGCTGGGAAACAAATTCCTGCCTGATCCCCCGAGAGGCAATCGGATATTCCCTGGATCAACTTTACCTATAAATGTTAGTATCCAGTTATATTCTGTGTATCTAGGAAAGAATCCAGGCCTTTTTTGAGCTGGCCAGAACCAACTCTTGAGGGAGTCTATTCCACATTTTCACAGCTTTCACTGTGAAGAAACCTTTCCGTGTTTGGAGATTAAATTGCTTTTCCTCCAGATGTAAAGGGTGCCCCCTTGTCCTTTGTGATGACATTAGGGTCAGTAACTCTACACCGAGTTCACTATATGATCCACTGATGAATTTATACATGTTGATCATATCCCCCCTTAATATCCTCTTCTCAAGAGAGAATAAATTCAGTTCCTCTAATCTTTCCTCATAGCTGAGCTCCTCCATGCCTCGTATCAGTTTAGTTGCCATTCTCTGTACTTTCTTCAGTTCCCCAATGTTCTTTTTGTGAATTGGTGCCCAAAACTGAACTGCATATTCCAGATGAGGTATTACTAATGATTTGTACAGGGTAAAATGATATATCTCTCTCTCTGGAGTCTATACCTCTTTTAATACAAGAGACTCAAGTCTGTTTACACCCTCCAGTCCAGGGTGAATGGAAGGCCCGCTCAGGTCTGCCTGAAAAAACTGTCAGGCAAAACTGATCAGACCCATTGTGTGAAAATGGCCTAAATACTTCTGTGATATAGATTCCTTCACTGTTTGTGTGCACTATGCAACCACTGAATACATTCTGACATACTGTTTACATCTGCTCCCAAACCAGTGCAAAACTGTTTCTATTCTCTTTTCATTTATCCCTACTGGTGAGTGCTGTTCTTTGTACCCACATCTGTTTATGTTTTTTTGGGAGTACCCCAATTCTTTGCAGCTGCAACACTTTCAGTTCACTTGGATGCTACTGTTTACTCTAAGCTCCAAGAGAATTTCTCATATTGGAATATTGGAACAATGTTTACTATTTGCTGTGATCTGTGAACTATAAGGCTACATTCAAGGACGATGGGAGGTGGAAGTTTGTTGTATTCAGAGGAGGTTAAACGCCTCCTCTGGATGCAGCTGTCCTCTGTGCTATGGCTGTATACAAACTGGCCAGTTAGCTGTGGTCAGGTTTTTGTGCTCAGAAATTCCACAGAAATGCCATCCATGGACACACACTGTATGTGTCCAGGGTTGGCCAGAGACTCAAATTGCATGTACTGCTCAGATGAGCGGTTACATATGAACAACAGCAGTGGCAGCCATTGATGTGTCTGTACACATCTGACAGCCATTTCTGACAGCTGCTGCTGTTTGCACACACACTGGAGATTTAGTAAAACTGGAGCACTCAAAATCTGGTGCAGCTGTGCATGGTAGCCAATCCACTTCTAACTTCAGCTTGTTCAATTGAGCTTGACAATAAAACCTGGAAGCTGATTGGTTCCTGTGCAGAGCTGCACCAGATTTTTTGTGCTCCAGTTTTAGTAGATCTCACCCACTGTGCACCGTGCATGCAGCATTTAGATCCACTTGCAAGAATCTACTGGTTCTTGCCCCTGGCCTCCTATGTGCGCCTGTGTGAATGTAGCCAAACTGTGTATTAAAACCACATTACAGTTTAGAATTTATGTTAAACTGTTGTATTATGAAGGGAGAAAGTCATACATTATATACAGTAGCTGGACGTAGACTATTATATTTTTTATTCCAAATACCAAAGACACGCATGGGCAAATCCCCCTTTCCAGGCTATTGTATTCTGAAAATTCACACAACAGCTAATTAATTTGCACAGAATGAATGTACAGTTTTAAGTTACTGGCTTGGTTATTTCCAGTATTGGAGTTTCAGATCCAATTTCAGCAGATAAGATTTCAGCGTACAAAACTTTAACTACTGTACATGTATTGCACACATTTGAAAAATTAATGAATCACCAGAAATACTCAACATAATCTGCCCCTTATGCAAATGATGGAGCATAACAAGATTCTAAGGCTGGCCATGTCCTATACTATCTGATTCTACAATCTCCTTTAGATTTACTATTAAAGAGGTTGTAAAGACCGAAGGTTTTTTTTCCTTCATGCTTTCTATGCACAAACTTTCTGTGTGTAGCATTCCCAACCCCCCTAATACTTACGTGAGCCGCAATGTGCACAAGAGCCTTGGCTCTCAGGAGACTCTCTCTCCTCATTTGCTAAGACAGCAGCAGGAGCTGTTGTCAATCACAGCAAGTGAGCCAATGAAGAGAGAGAGGGGGTGGGGCTGAGCCGTGACTTTTTGTGTGAATGGACGTGCAGAGCAGCAGTTCAGGAGTGAGCCTACTTGGGTGCCCCCAGAGCAAGCTGCTTGCTCTGGGGGCACTTGGCAGGAGGGAGGGTCAGGAGCGTCATCGGGGAACCCGAGAAGAGGAAGATCCAGGCTGCTCTGTGCAAAACCATTGCACAGAGCAGGTAGGTATAACGTGTTTGTTATTTTAAAAAATATATTTTTAACTTTAATATCACTTTACCAACTGTATGTAGTACAAGGACTGGCATGATCTGATTTGTGATTTGACTAGCTGAATGGATTTCTTAGGTTTCTCCTCATATTACATAGTTTTTGTAAGTTAAAAGAGATTGTACTGAGATTGTGCAATTAGAATGTATAGGGTATGACCAGATTAAGAGGGAGATTTAAGCCTTTGACTCCTGCGCTCTTAAGTCAAAAGAGCTGAAGCCAAGGGGTTACAGAGAATGCCAGGCCCTGCAGTTTGCCTGCACAGGCAGCTGGAAGACCTGGAAAAGCTACCAGAAATGGGATCAGTGATTATGGCATTCACTAAATATTCACAAGTGTAGCTTACTGATGCATGTGTTTTAAATTACAGTGGTTGATTCACCCGCAGCAAATGTTTGGTAAATGTCACATTCACTGCTTTATAAATACATTTTGGAAATATTATCACAGCAATGTTAATAGTAAAAAATCTTATCACATCAAAAATGCAGTTCCTTAAAGGAATTTGCAACTATTTCAATAGACCAAATCATTAGTGTTAAAAAGCCTGTTACAAAAATAAATGATTCACAAATATAATTGAAATTTGCATGTTCTAAGAACTGTGAGGCACTTTTAAATTTGGTTATAGCACAATCATATTGTGACATTAATAATAGGGTAAAGGCTAAGTTCAGGAAGTATATTATACCATAATTATAATATATATAACATTAGCGGGTCTGGGAATGTTTTAGAAAAAGAAGATAGACACTTTATTCTGCTGTGAGAATGAATGTTTATCACCCACTGATATGCTGGAATAATTAATTTGATTTGTAGCTGGTGAATGTTTTCATGATTGCATGGAAGTGCCATCTTTATGTCCATAGTACATATACCATGCCAGCATTTACCACTATACCTTGTCCCGCATGCATTCTTGCATCTCATAAAGAATACAACAGATTGTCCAAGAAAATTGCACCCAGCAGATCTACTAAACTTCATTTGGGTTCCTTAGATTGCCAAAGTATATAAGAGTTGGACAGGCCAAAGTTTTTGTTTTGGATAAAGTAGGCAAGGATTAAACCTTGGGAGAGCTATTCCCAGTTTAATGGGAAGATGCTGTGATTAGACCTTTTATTATTTTAAGGTCCACCTTGGAAGGTGAGAATGTGTCCACTGGGGGTGGTGATGGTTACACTGAAATATATATTCATGGCATAAAACCTTTATCAAATAAATGCTGTTTTGCTGCTTTGCCAACTGGAGGAAATTTCCCTTCATTTTGTGTCTTGGATGCACATCAGGAAATCTACCCAAAATGAAGGAAATGATTGTCCCATTAGATGACTTACTCTTAGCTCTTGTTCTGGTGACAGTTCCACAATTTTGGTTTCCCTGTCAGGTAGGGCCCATTTGTAGCTTTGTATTGCAGTAACATTTGCATTTTGAATGGCACCCTAACGCACTAAATCAGGGAACATACAAAAAGAAGTTTGGCTGGTTTAGCAGGGTCCGGCTGCATTTTGATCTGTGTGTAGCCCTCCCTGTTCAACAGAAGTCAATTGTTAGATTGACATCTGTTGAACAGACACTCTGAAAAACCTTTGATTAACGCATTGCAGCCAATTGGATGCAACACTGACAATGGAGAGTCCTCGCTGAAGAAATACAATGGGAGAAATCCTGCAGCTACCTTGCCTGTGTGGATGCAGGAATCTGTTATTGCCGAATGAGAAAAAAAAGAGGAGCCATGTATATCCCGCATAAGTCAAGGCACAATGCACCATAATATGTTGCCTTAAAAATTTTGTGAATCGAAACATCCAATTTTGGGTTAATACACGTGCATTAACACAGGGCAAAAATGTAATGGAACCTTTCTGTCTCAGTGACTGTGTTCACCAAGACAAATAGAGCGTGAATTTCCCGAGCAAGGACACAGGCAGCAATGAAAACCCTTCCCAACTCTGTCTAAACCTACAAAAAAAAAGTTTTGCCTTTACATACTTAAAGTTTAAATCTAGGCAAACAGCTAAATATATAGATGAAATTCATATAAGGGAGCTCTTTTACCTGACAAAGATTTACATAACTCTGATCTCATTTGTTTTTTTTCTGCTGCAGTTATGTAACACTTATAGGTCTCCTCTCCACCCTCACCCTCAAACTGAGGAAATAGAAGAAGTACATGCAAAGAGCTTATCCCATGTCACTCTGCTCTCTCCTCCTATTAGCATACTCATTACACTTCAAAAGTAACTCCACTTTTGTTGAGAAAAAAACTTTCCTACCTTTTGTTATTCTGAAAAAATAGCTGTGTGTTTGTCTTTGTTCATGTGCAAAGTGAATGCAAGTGGGAGTGACTTTCATTAGTGATCAGCTGCTGCACTTACAGGGTTCTAATGAGGAAAGTGGCAGGGTCTAAATCCCTTTACTTTGGGAGTATCAAATCAAAACTGAAAAGTTTGTTGCAGGGGACGCAAGAATGCCCAAAATCGAATTTCTACTTTAATACAGACTACTGGGAAAATCAGTGAGCCAATCACACAAGTAGGAAATTACATTTCTGTGGGGCGTTCCATACACCAACTGTGTACAGAATGCCTCCAGGTTGCCATATTACATTGCTTTTTACAGAACATTACAGCACTGCAGATTAAAAAGGAAAGGTCATTTTTAATAACCATATAGTCCAATATGGCTTGTGTCACAGTTTTATATTCTATATTATTTTTTTAGTTGCGATATGTTTTGACAAGGAAAGCGGAGTTACCCTTTCAGCATAACTGCATTAGTAAATAGGTAGGAAAGTATATCATATCTACTTGTTTTTAAACTTTTTTTTTACATTTATTCAGTTACTTTCTGGTTTCCATGCCTAGGCAAATGGTGTCACACGTCCCAGCAGTCTTCAGGAGGGGAGAGAAGATTCTCAGCTCAGCCAATGCCTGAGCTAAGAGAAGATTAATTTCAGGAAGCAAATGCTACATGTACCATCTGCCCTTACTCAAGATGGCCATTGCCAGAAATGCCAGAGGGTGTTTTTCAAAATGATTTCTTAGCATGGAGACATGACTGGATGGGTGAGTTTGCTTTGAATATTAACAATTAATTAAATAGCATTTTTGGTTTGTGGTGCTCAGATACAGTGCGGTTTCACTTTAAGGATGTCTTAGGGAATATGGAGCTGTATGAATGTACATCTGTGTAGATTTCAGCTTTAAATATTATTATTATTATACAGGATTTATATGGCGCCAACAGTTTGCTCAGTGCTTTACAATATAACGGGAGACAATACAGCAACAATACAGTTCAATACATGAGGGATTTGAGGGCCCTGCTCCTTGGAGCTTACAATCTAGGAGGGAGATGCTAGTGGTACAAAAGGTAGTAACTGGGGGGGATGGACTGGTTGGAAGAGTAGAAGATTCCAGTATTAGCTGAGGGCAGGATAGGCTTCCCTGAAGAGATAGGTTTTCAGAGATCGCCTAAAAGTGAGCAGAGTAGGCAATAGTCTGATAAATATGTGAGCACAGTTTAACTTTTACACGTTTTCTGATGGTACATTTACTGTCATGTGAGCACACAATAGGACAGAGCTGGATGGATGTGCTTTTGAATTAAAATTACAGTTCTTCTTAGATTAGCTCTTACTCACGTTTTTATTATTCTGCATAAAGGGTTAAAATGTCAGGATAGAAATATAGGAGCTCCAAGCTTGATTTTTTAAGATACAAGTTCTGGGGTTCTCACTCTAAACATTATCACTAAGGTGCAGGTGACTATCCAAGTATGCTGCCAATGAAGTCCAGACTTCTTATATGCATGCCTTTTTCAGGTCCGTGATTCACGAAGCAGCAAAGCAAACATTACAATGATAGACTCTGAGCTTGCAGTTTTAAAAATCAAGTTGGCTGCTGCAGTTTTTCATTATATTATCTTTAAAGGTTTCCTTTAAGAACAATTCATTTTCCGAAAATATGAGCATTATTTTTTGCATAACATTTGTGCATAAATGACCTATAAGCTTGTACATCTCACTACAGACACCACAGTGTAAATGCAGCCTCTGAAGAGAAAATCTGTAAACCAGCTTTCCGAACAGCTGTTCCAACATCTAAATATAGACAAAAATGCAAGAAGTAAAAAGCTGGAGACTCATTGGGATTATATAACCCTTTGAGCTTAGAGGCTTAACCAGCAAAATAAAATACACCAGACAGATCAGAGGAAAAAGGTGCAACAGACCAGTAACCTGTCCTGTATCTAACACCCTGCAAAGTATATTAAAGGTATAGCTTAACCATGAATAGGCTCCCACTAGAGTCATTCTGTACCAACCATGATGCCCGAATGTTGCTTTTTAAGACAAAAAAAAAAAATTTAAGCCACTGTAGGTTTTTTTTTTTTTTAAAAGACAATATACTATTTTCGTTTTCTGTTTTTTTGTAACATATGTCAGGGAAATGTGTTGAGCTAAGCAATCAACCTGCAGTATTTACTTATTCAATATAAAACTTAATAATAAGAGTTTGCAAAATGAAATAAAATACAAACTATTAAAAGTAGGCTGCCATAACTGCATTTTCATTAGTTGAAAATGTTTGTTAGCTATTACTAATATCTACTTTAAGTTCAAAGGGTGACACAATAAATTTCCTAGCTTCTTTTTCTTTAAAGGGATGATTGAGCCTGCCATGTGTGTTTCTATTTCCACCATCCTGATGAACAGTCCTGAAACATAGCAGGAACCCTTCTAAATGTTACTGTCTACCAACAACACATGCCAGTTGAGTTAGACAACTCTCAAGGAGGACCTTCTGTTTAAGCCTCAGTTCTTAGTCTCTTAGCATGAAGCTTGTGATCTAAATTTAATACCATTTTCACACTGGTACAGAAGAGATAGGTGGGAACCCTTCACTCAAAAAAGGGCTTTGCTACTATAAATATCTGGATGACTTTCTAATTTGAATGGAAATGAACCTGCTTCATATCCATCTTGAATTAATACAAAAAGATGTTACACTCTTTCTGGTAACAATAGTCCCTTTCTCCTGCTTGATAGTAGCAAGTGTTGCTTTTCATATTCTGTTATCATACACAGTTTGCAGTTTTGGGGTTGTTTCTGATGCATTGGGTGGCTATTACAAGGGTTCAGGTAGTAGGTAGAAGGCACCTGATTGTTTACTCTACAATAGCGATGATTTAAAGTATATGTAAACCTTCACCTTGTAAAGCAACCCATTCAGTTTAAAATAGAAATCAAAGGGAAAATATTTTTGTACAGATATTAGACATGTGCACGCTGTAGAGTTTCATTTTTGTTTTGTTTCATATGCATTTGTTCATTGAAGAATTTGTTTCTTCATATTTGTCATGTTGATTCATTTTCAGAAATCATTTCGTATCTTCGACATTCATTTCGTATATTCGTTGGTCTGGGTGGATTCAAAAAATGTTGCATTTTTTTCTGGAAGATTGCTAAATAGTCTATATGTTACCGAATTGGATGGATTTGAGTTGGAAGAATTACATATTTTTGGATGCTAATCCAACCCACCAGGAGAAATGGCATGAGCTGATTGAACAGTATTACAGGAGTCAAATGCATGCAACTTAGCAAATGGAATGAAATTCGAATCCATTCGAATTCCCCAGCACACCATTCGTCGTCTCATTAGGAGCATGCCCCTATATTGTCAGGCATGCATACAAGCACATGGGGGCCATACAAACTACTGAGTACTATTTTGAGTTGCTGCAATGAAATTTCAGCAAAATGGACTAGCCTGCTGCAACATTTTTTCACTTAGATATTTGGGGTGTCTGAATTCAGTCCTCTGTAGGTTTACAATTTTCTTTTCCATCAAACGATGGGGCATACTTATGTTCCTAACACATTACCCAGTCCATATCAGTATAGATATCAAGCATGATATTTTACCCCATTGAGATCTGATGTGTTTTCAAAGTGTTTCTTTAATTGTTTTGAGTAGTGTACTATCGCATCATGTGACGTCATCTGAATCAAACTAATGCATTCATTAATTTCATTATAAAGTTTTTACGAATTCGTTGACATTCGTTAGTATGTCCATTCAAAGATTCATATACAGTACACCCGAATCTCCATAAATTAAGTTTTCATCCAAAAAACAGATCGAATAGAAATGTACATGTCTAATAAATATATAAAAAATTATATATACCCTTTTTCCCCCTTTTTTAAGTGATCACAAACCCTCTGTTCTCACAACACAGCTGCATAAGGAGCTCAGAGGGGAGAAACAGCATACACTGATCTTCATGCCTGCGCAGGGGGGGGGGGGGGAGCGTGTCATCAGAAGCCTGATCATGGGAGGAGAGCAGGCTGAGTTCCCAGTACAGCTAGAGAACTGACTATGCTGCTTGTTGTGGTCAGTTCTATTATTAAAGCAGGGGGGACTGGCAGTAACACCAGGGATTTTTACACAAAGAAAGCAATACAGAGAGAACAGGGTACTTTTTCATGGTACATCAGGCACATATCAGGAATATGAAATGTTGGGTTTACACATTCTTTGAGAATTAAATTACTACTTTTGTACCACCATCATGCTAGAATCCTGGAGGGCTCTGGTGCAAATTAAATTGGCCCACATACAAACATATATCTGCCCCTGTCCCTTCCTCCACAGGAGATATATGACCAACTGTGTAGCTACTATATCACTGAATTTCACTAGAAGGGCTAAAACGACTATCTGTTTTATATAACATGCCAACATAATGTCATTAGATCTAAATGGAAGATGGATACCAGGTTTCTTTGGAAGGAGCTGCTGAAGGTAAAATCTGCAATTGCGGATTTTGGATTCAGAAACTTCTGACCAGAGATGAATGTTACATAAGATTTTCATGGTGATAAAGCACACAGCCATCAGTTGTAGAAAAGGGTAAAAACAACCTTATTTGTAAGCTCTCATTTTGGTTATGATTATTATCTAATATATATATATATATATATATATATATATATATATATACTCCACTCTTTTGATCTGAGTATAGGTAAACTAATCTCCATGTGTTAAGTGTGCACCATGCTGTGAACTGCTACAAAATATGCTATACAAATAAAAATTAATAGCTGAAGGTCTGTGTTAATTAGATTCCTTGAACCCTTTGCACACTTGCATAGCTGAAGAGTAATTATAGCGTGCGCCTTCATGCTTTAAAACACTGCAGCATAAATACATTCCAGCCACGTCATATTGGTATGTTTGACCCCAAGTGACCATTTGAGAACTCAAAATGTTAATGATAAATATGTAAAATTGCTGTGTGAATATCTTAATGTTTTACATCCTTACCAAGGAGTTGTCACTGAACACATCTGGATTGTTCTCATAGATGAATTTTTCCACTCTCTTTTGGCGAAGCTTGAACATTTTGGAGCCTTTATTGCTCAGTAAAGAAAGCTCCTCCAGCATAATGTCCCTGGGGACACTGATCTTCTTCCCTAAGTTTAGCCTGGAGCTATCTTGTTCTTCTCTTGAAGCTAAAACAATAACAGTCGTAGGATGTTAAATACTGCTCCTTAAAATCGTATCCACATATTACTGTCAGTAAAAAACATTATATTGTGATCCAAGCCTTCAGCAAATTCTGTAAGATTATCATGGTATTATCATGAGATTATATGGATTTCAGAGTCATTGGATAGTTCTGTTCTCTAATGTCTCAGTCTGCACTGCAGGAAACATCTCCTTATTCATTCCCTTCGGTAGCAACACTGATTTCTGTTTCTCCCTGCTCTCAGCGGTGTCTATCCCGAAAATTAAATAACTGTTTTTGGAATTAGGACAGTGGTCTGGGCCTCCAGTAGTTGTGGACTGCTTTTATTTTGATGGCTAAGCAATAATCCCACTGTCAGTTGAAATAGATGGCAAATCTAGATATGACATGTATATTATGAAATTATAGTGTATTTCTGCCTTCTCTTTTTTCATGTAATATCTTTTAAATACTCTTTTCTGATACCTTTGCTAGTGATCACATGACCAATTTTCCCCTTCCGTAAGCAGAACTGATGTCCCTATGCATCACTGTAATTCATAGAGGATATGCTGGAAATGAGAATCACAACACTGCAGTAATTTGTGTATCCATGTAAGGCTGATGTCAAATGGGCTATTCTGCTGTTAGTGAGACATCACTAGAAGCAAGGCTACCCAGGACAGGTGTTCAGTTACTTCTATGGAATTTCTCCTTCACTAACCTGAGATGCTACCTAATCTCACTCAACTACATTAAGGGAATCCCATTAAAACAAGTTAGGAGCAAGTTAGTGATCCTGTCGCTGGTGACAACTGGATTGCTCATAGCCCTTTAAAAAAAATGATGTTGCAGTTGCAATAGTTACAAACAAACTTCGGTGATCAGTATATTGCCAAAAGTATTGGGACACCCCTCCAAATCATTGAATTCACGTGTTCCAATGACCTCCATGGCCATAGGTGTATAAATTATAACACCCAGACATGCAGACTGCTTCTACAAACATTTGGGAAAAAATGGGTCACTCTCAGGAGCTCAGTGCAAACGTGCACAAAGCAAGGTCCATAAAGACATGGATGAGGGAGTGGAGGAACATCACTGGCCGACACCTCAACCTGATAGAACACCTTTGGGATGAATTAGAGGAGAAACTGGGAGCCAGAGCTTCTCGTCATACATGCCAGACCTCACAAAATCACTTCTGGAAGAATAGTCAAACATTCCCATAGACACACTCCTAAACCTTGTGGACAGCCTTCCTAGAAGAGCTGAAGCTGTTATAGCTGCAAAGGGTGGGCCAACTCAATAATGAACCCTACGGACTAAGACTAGGATGCCATTAACATTCGTGTGTGTGTAAAGGCAGGCATCCCAATACTTTTGGCAATACAGTGTATAAGGTGGGTTATATTTTCAATGTTTTTTTAACCATTTAATTCAATTCTAATTCTGTATAGTGTAAAAAGGTGTGGATTTGTGATGCTAAAAGGACTTATGGCTACAATTTATGGCACTGTTCCTGTTTGTGCTGTCCAAATTTAAAATTGTCAGGTCTAAGCAAATATCCAGAGATGGAGGGTTGCACATTTTGAATTCCCTAATTGGTGCCATGGTGGGGAGAGTTTTTACAGAAGACTTTATTTTCTAGGCTAGTTACATAATATCCGGTCTTAGATGGAAAAATCACACAGAGGTGCTAATGCAGTTGTGCTGTGTAATTTCCAAACATTCCTGGGAAAAATTACATATTGTTGGATGGTAAAACAGTATATACAGAAGTAGGCCTTTCCAGTAGGCCAGTCCTGTCAAATTACTTTATCATCAACTTTTGTTAAAGCTGTAAGGTTAGACTGCAGCCAGTTGCAGTTCTTATTGCCTGTTGCGCACTTCACAAGTGCATACATGGAAGCCACTGACATTTCCTACAAGTGTGATAGTGGAAGGTGGGTGGTGGGGTGATGATAACTGAAAAACTGCCCAGTAATCTAAAGGAATGTTTATGATGTCATTGTGCCATTAAGGAACAAAATCATGCCTGTGCTGTGTTTAATATGGGGTCATTGATAAAGGCTAAAAAGTATTATTTTAACCCATTTCTATATACCCTATTACTGTGCAAAGCTTCCCAATTACACAAATAACATAGCTAAAAATAAATTGTATATATACTTACCAGTTATTTCCATGATGACTTTTGTGGACTTTTTCCTCTTGTTGGGTGCTGGAGTTCCTGATAATGGCATTATGAAAAAGCTTTGCTTTGATTTTTCTTTCTATTGAAGAAGAAATAGATTAATAATTAGTAATTCAACACATATTTAATATTAAGGACAACAATGCAAAGTTTATCCTACTGACAAAAGAACATGACTTTTATATTTGATAGCTCCAGTTTGTGAAAATATCATATTGTTGAGGTTTTTTTTATCACACTTACTCTTTAGATAAACCTAAAAGGGTTGAGCAATATACAGTAAAATAAATTAAAGGGGCAATTTATAATGCAGCAATATGACGTAATCATGACCTTACAACGGCTTTCAAAAACAAATACTCTCACACATTTAAAAATCACAGTGTTCCACTTTACATATGTAAAGGGTAGAGCTGTGGAAAATACCTCTGGGAAAGCAAAACTAGTTAAACATTCTTTTTAAATAATTTTCAGTAAGTGTTAGAGGTCTAAATAAAATATGTAGAAATGTTGGCAAAAATGGTTGGCAAAAATGATGAAGTGACCACCACAATAATGACATGTTAAATCTCTTCCTCTTCATGTCTCCTGATGAAATCATTAAATGAAAAACATATTGGAGGTAAGAACATTATCATGCATCAATGTCATCATGCAAGGCAGTAGATACTGAATGCTGTACGCATCCAAAAGTGTTGTTTGCAATATTATATCTCTCAAATTACTAATAGAGTGAACATAACAATATCCACAAACGATAAACACGTGATCACCTCCACATACTGCACACTGATAGTGAACACTTCAAAACATATCACAGTGACTTATCAAGTGATCTCCTCCAACTAGTGAAAAGAGGATAATTACCCTTATACAAATATGACAGGCTTTATACACATAGATAATGGCACTTTCCAAACTTTCTATTCCTCTTGCTTCCACTCTTCCATATTCTCTTGGAGTAAAGGGGAGATATTCAGCGGTATGTATTAAATATATAGACTTTTATTAAGATATCTTACATTAAAATTGAAGACATTCAACTTCCAATCCTCAGAGTAGTATAGATGTAGTCCCTGGTATGGAAAACCAGCATGTTCCCACTTTCAAAATGGCCACGACCGCACTTCCGGTTTGCGTGAGTGCGTCAGACATCACGTGTTCCGACGCGTTTCATCACTTCCTCGACTTTTTCCTCAAGGCCCAAGGGATTATTGAGAAAAGTTGATATATATATATGTGCCACATGTTGCTGTCAGGAATGGACTGGCCAGCAATGGTGGGACTCACCTGCCTTTTGATCTGCAGTACCAGGGCTGGCCAGCGGATGCTCCCAGCAATCAGAGACTCAACTTTGCAGCCAGCTAACACCTGGAACTGATTATGCTGGGGTATTTAAGGGATGGCCAGACCCACAGACTCTGCCTTGGTGTTGTGTTTGTCCTGGGCCCTGTATCCTGTTTCTGTCCTGCATCCTGTTTCTGAACCGCTGCTGACTTCTCCTGCTCTGATCCCGGCTCGCTCCTGACCATCCCTCTGCCTGACCCTCTGTACCACGCTGCTTGCTACCTGTTCTGATCCCTGGCTTGTGACCCTGACCATCCCTCTGCCTGACCCTCTGTACTACGCTGCTTGCTACCTGCTGAACCTGGCCTGTGACCCCGACCAATCTCCGCTTGCTCCCCCTGTACCTACCTGCCCTATTGATATTGACCCGGCCTGCCTGACGACGCTTGCTTGTATGTACTGTTATCTGTGGGTGGTTGGTTTGGTTTGGTTTGGTTGCACTGTATTGTGTTTTAGTATTGCACTGCGTTAATGTTTGTATTGTTAGTGTTAATAAATTATATTGTTTATAACTTATCTGAGGTCTGCGTTTCCCTGCGTCAGCCACACACCTCTGGTCACACCTGGGAGCCCTGACATTACACCAAGGCCAATCCTGACCAGAAGTGGCTGCACAGGGAAGCCATCTTGGCTTGTTGCTGGGAAGGATGGATCTGGATGAGGTTGTGTATTTATATCTGCTAGTGTTTGATGACAGGGAGTATGCTTATCAAACTCTGAAGGAGTATCCCAGGGATCAACTACTAGAATGTATACGGCTCGCTCATGTTCTAGTAGATTAGGGCACAGAGTTCTCTGAGGTGCAGCCTTTGATTGAGGTTTGTGCTGAGTTGCTTTCATCTGGTTCCCCCGAATGCAGGGATGAATTTAGTGCAGACCAGGTAGAGTCCCTGGTGTGGTTATTAGAGGATGATGTGGGTTACTTTCTGGAGCGTTATTCCACATGTTCACCACAGACAGTAAGAGATTGTATAAACGCAGTGCAGTCATTGACCAGACAGGCTTTGTGTAAGCTCAGCTTTGTTCAACCCCTACTGCAGACATGGACAGACTTGTTGCACCCAGCCTCAGTCAGCTTACAAAAACCCAGTCCTGCTTCTAACTCTACTCCTGTATTCCCACCAGCTCCTCCAGTTACAGCCCAGTATACTTGGCTATCTACCGCATGTCAGTACCCTGTTCCCACTCGCTGCACCTATCCTGCCTTTAACCCTGTAAAAAAGCCCTCTGTAGCAACTGCTCCCTCCCCTGTTCCATCCTCCAGTTTTTCTCTGTCTCCAGCTGCTCCATTCGTTTGCAGACCTGCGTTTACTTGCAGTGCTCCAGTAGTTAAAACCAGAAAAAAGCGAAAATTCTTTCCAACCAATACCATCCTGCTAGTATCCAAACCGGTGAACCTGCCTTCCGTGACTCAGCCTGAAGCCTCTCTTCAGCCGGATGCCTCTCTTCAGCCGGATGCCTCTCTTCAGCCTGATGCCTCTCTTCAGCCTGATGCCTCTACTCAGCCTGAAGCCTCTACTCAGCCTGAAGCCTCTACTCAGCCTGAAGCCTCTACTCAGCCTGATGCCTGCATTCAGCCTGATGCCGCTACTCAGCATGATGAACTGATCCAGCCCGACGATCCTATTAGGCCAGTTAACTCGATGCCCGCTGTTGATCCAGATGATCCGGTACCTGACTCAGAGCCCGCTGTCATACCTGGTGACCCGGTGCCCACTGCCTTGCCAGATGACGCGGTGCCCGCTGGCAAGCCAAATGACCTGATGCCTGGTGACCCAGTGCCCGCTGTCATACCTGGTGACCCGATGCCCGCTGTCGAGCCAGACAATCCGATACCTGATGACTCGGTGCCCACTGTCTTGCCAGACGACTCGGAGCCCGCAGTCTTGCCAGACGACTCGGTGCCCGCTGTTCCGCCAGTCGACTCGGTGCCCGCAGTCTTGCCAGACGACTCGGTGCCCGCAGTCTTGCCAGTTGACTCGATGCCCGCTGTTCCGCCAGACGACTTGGTGCCCGCAGTCTTGCCAGACGACTCGGTGCCCGCAGTCTTGCCAGACGACTCGGTGCCCGCAGTCTTGCCAGACGACTCGGTGCCCGCAGTCTTGCCAGACGACTCGGTGCCCACTGTCGTGCCTGGTGACTCGGTGCCCGCGGCT
Source organism: Staurois parvus (assembly GCF_062004578.1). NCBI lineage: Eukaryota > Metazoa > Chordata > Amphibia > Anura > Ranidae > Staurois > Staurois parvus. Next base: position 951,202 of record NW_028318032.1, on the reverse strand, counting down.
TCGTCTGGGGGCCTGAGACCTGTTGCTCCGCCTGAGGGCCCGAGACCTGTCGCTCCATCTGGGGGTCCGGCGCCCGCCGCTCCGCCTGAGGGCCCGAGACCTGTAGCTCCGCCTGGGGGTCCGGCGCCCGCCGCTCCGCCTGGGGGCCCGATGCCTGTTGCCCCGCCTGGGGGCCCGATGCCTGTCGCCCCGCCTGGGGGCCCGATGCCTGTCGCCCCGCCTGGGGGCCCGATGCCTGTCGCCCCGCCTGGGGGTCCGATGCCTGTCGCCCCGCCTGGGGGCCCGATGCCTGTCGCCCCGCCTGGGGGTCCGATGCCTGTCGCCCCGCCTGGGGGCCTGAGGCCTGTTGCTCCATCTGGGGGTCCGGCGCCCGCCGCTCCGCCTGAGGGCCCGAGACCTGTCGCTCCATCTGGGGGTCCGGCGCCCGCCGCTCCGCCTGAGGGCCCGAGACCTGTCGCTCCATCTGGGGGTCCGGCGCCCGCCGCTCCGCCTGAGGGCCCGAGGCCTGTAGTTCCGCCCGGGGGCCCGAGGCCTGTCGCCCCGCCCAGGGGCCCGAGGCCTGTCGCCCCGCCCGGGGGCCCGAGGCCTGTCGCCCCGCCCGGGGCCTGTCGCCCCGCCCGGGGGCCCGGTGCCTGCCGCCCCGCCCGGGGGCCCGGTGCCTGCCGCCCCGCCCGGGGGCCCGGTGCCTGCCGCCCCGCCCGGGGGCCCGGTGCCTGCCGCTTTGCCCGGGGGGCCCGGTGCCTGCCGCTCCACCTGGTGGCCCGATGTGCCTCTGCCCGGAGTCCAGCCCGATGTGCCTCTGCCCGGAGTCCAGCCCGATGTGCCTCTGCCCGGAGTCCAGCCCGATGTGCCTCTGCCCGGAGTCCAGCCCGATGTGCCTCTGCCCGGAGTCCAACCCGATGTGCCTCTGCCCGGAGTCCAGCCCGATGTGCCTCTGACCGATGTGCCTCTGCCCGGTGTGCCTCTGCCCGGAGTCCAGCCCGGTGTGCCTCTGCCCGGAGTCCAGCCCGGTGTGCCTCTGCCCGGAGTCCAGCCCGGTGTGCCTCTGCTCGGAGTCCAGCCCGATGTGCCTCTGCCCGGTGTGCCTCTGCCCGGAGTCCAGCCCGGTGTGCCTCTGCCCGGAGTCCAGCCCGGTGTGCCTCTGCCCGGAGTCCAGCCCGGTGTGCCTCTGCCCGGTGTGCCTCTGCCCGGAGTCCAGCCCGATGTGCCTCTGCCCGGTGTACCACTGCCCGGAGTCCTGCCCGGTGTGCCAGTCTTTGATATCCCGCCAGTTACCAGACCCGGGCGGTGGAACATTTTTCCCAGCTAGGACTGTTTGGAGCGTCCTGAGGCCGCTCCTTGAGGGGGGGGTACTGTCAGGAATGGACTGGCCAGCAATGGTGGGACTCACCTGCCTTTTGATCTGCAGTACCAGGGCTGGCCAGCGGATGCTCCCAGCAATCAGAGACTCAACTTTGCAGCCAGCTAACACCTGGAACTGATTATGCTGGGGTATTTAAGGGATGGCCAGACCCACAGACTCTGCCTTGGTGTTGTGTTTGTCCTGGGCCCTGTATCCTGTTTCTGTCCTGCATCCTGTTTCTGAACCGCTGCTGACTTCTCCTGCTCTGATCCCGGCTTGCTCCTGACCATCCCTCTGCCTGACCCTCTGTACCACGCTGCTTGCTACCTGTTCTGATCCCTGGCTTGTGACCCTGACCATCCCTCTGCCTGACCCTCTGTACTACGCTGCTTGCTACCTGCTGAACCTGGCCTGTGACCCCGACCAATCTCCGCTTGCTCCCCCTGTACCTACCTGCCCTATTGATATTGACCCGGCCTGCCTGACGACGCTTGCTTGTATGTACTGTTATCTGTGGGTGGTTGGTTTGGTTTGGTTTGGTTGCACTGTATTATGTTTTAGTATTGCACTGCGTTTATGTTTGTATTGTTAGTGTTAATAAATTATATTGTTTATAACTTATCTGAGGTCTGCGTTTCCCTGCGTCAGCCACACACCTCTGGTCACACCTGGGAGCCCTGACAGTTGCCCTGAGTCTATGTTTGTGCAGCAGTTATGATCAGTTTGTGTTATCCCGCAGTGTATGCATGCTCTTTGCCATTCTGATCCTATTTTGCATCTGTTTAGTAAACTTCAAGTTACAGTTACTCTCTGTTCGATCATTTGATCAGTTATGCATACTGTTAGATTACTTGTGTCTGTCTACAGAATTGCTGGTGGCTGGTGGGTTGGTCTGGTTCAGTCTTTCCTGTGGTGTACAATGGGGGTGGTAGAGGTGTAGAATAGGAGAGGTAAAAGGCTGGAAGATTGGCTACAGATGTTAGAATGAAGAGGGCGTGGTGGCTTCAGTGCTGTGCTATATCTCCCCCTGTTGCGGATCCGCCAGGTGGTGCCTCTGGCAGCCCACTGGACAGGAATACCCAGAGCATGGAGTCTAAGTCCCGGTCTGTGTGTTCACCAGGGCCCCTGATGGTGGGGATGGACTTGAAGCAGACCAGGACCAGGTCACGACCTCCGAGCAATCCCGCCCGTGGCAGAGGGAACCTCTGGGGATGGATACAGGAGGAGAGTCAGATGTGAGGAGGCCGGCAGGCCCAGGCAGGATGGATGGATGGATGGACGGATCGTAGTAAAACTAGCCAGTTGTCACCGTGGGGCAGCGAGGTACAGAATCGGCAGGCAAAGGATAGTCAGGTCACACGCAGGGTCAGTATAGGAATGGTCAGTCCGCAGAGAGGTCAAACAAGCCGGGGGTCAGGACAGGAGAAGGCAGCGTAGTCAGAGCAATCCGGGTCAAAAGCAGGAGAAGGCAGCGTAGTCAGGGCAATCCAGGTCAAAATAACTCACTCACAGGGGTACAGGAACTCAGGTAACAGGATAGACCTTGCGGCGATTTGTGACAGTGCAGGGCATCTTTAAATACCGCGCCCTACGCTGTCATTGGCCGCCCAGCGTGTACTCGCGGGGCCTACTGCACATGCGCAAGTCTCCCTCAGCCGCGGCCGACCAGGACCTAGTGCCCGTATCCCGGCGCGAGCCGCCGAGACTGCGCATGCGCCGGATGAGACACCGCGGTGGACCCTGACACCCCCATAGGAACACTCACCATAAACTGAGCTTCAACCTGGGTTGGCACTACAGTTTGCACAAATGAAAAGAAATGTGTTTTTATTTTTAAACCACTGCACAGATCTGAACAGGACAAAATGTTTTGTGCGTTGGGTCACCTAGGGGGTTCAACAAGGATTTACAACTTTTGGTGCTACTTCTTTATCAAAGGGCAGATTGGAAAGGTTCAGGTGCTTTGACTTCATAAGCATGACCTTTTCCCAATGATACAAGTCTACACCTGGGGGTGAGTGGCTGAGGAGAAATAGTGGATGCATGCACAAATTGACTTGTGTTGGCTAGAAAATCACAAAATGTTCATTTGCAGTGAATTGGACTCTTTGACTGGATTGAATTTTGATAGTTATGTACTATATAATTCACATAATTGTTTACCTAATTGTGTGTCTAGTAGTATTTTTTCTGGATTGGGTGCAATTGATGTTTAGGGATGATAATGCTGCATTAATGCTGATTTATACATCTTCATTTTAAGAGCTTGGGGTTCTGCCCTTTTGCAAGAATGTAAGTTTAAAGGAATGTTGAACTTGGAGAAGGGATGTGTGTGGGTGCAAATGTCATCATAGGAAGGTGTGTAAAAAGATAAATATATATACTAAAGTTTCATGCAGAATGCATAACATTTGCCTCACCCTAATAAAGAATCTTCCTTTGTCAGACTCTTGCTCTGGTTAGGCGTTTCAGAGGTGAAAAGTGCAGTTTCCATCATAGCTGTGTTTCAGTTTAAATTAATTAGATAAACTTTTTTGTACCAGGAACAGTTGTTAAAGCTATGTTTATGTCATCATGTCTTATTGTTAATATTAGGGTGTTTACTAGAGTTTATATTGTTTATATTCACACACGCAATAAATGTTTAATTTAGTATGGGGTAAGTACATAGCTAAACCAATGAAAACACAATAGAAATTTTCAAACTCATGGTAAGGATTGATTCACACCATGGTGCAAGTGATGCACGTTTCTGATATGTACTTGCATTTGGAGTGCATTTCTATTACACTACATTGAGCTGTGTTATCTTGTTATCCCATACTATCCCCTCTGTCACCCTTCCTCGCCACATTCTTGTCTCTGGATCTCTTAACACACTGCCATACTTTCCTCTTTGCTCCTCCAGGACAGAGTGAAAGTAGCCTCAGCGAGAGCGCAGCAGGAAGGGGAAACACTTTTTTTAAACCTTATTTATATTGCATAATAACGTGTGGATGTGTGTGTTGTGTTTGACTTACATGTGTGTGTGTTTCTGATTTCCTCAGACTTACGTAGATGAGTCTGTTTGTTTGTATTAGAAGCAGAAATCAGGTTACTTTGAGTTTTTGAGTAGACAATTCTCAAAAAAATGCTGTTGGAAACATTTACACAAACTGTCCTCTAAAGAGACAAAGAGACAATAGATACTATTGTTGTATGTTGGGCTAATGTCAGTTGGTAGTTAAATGCTTCTGTTGTTGTAACCAAAATCAACAATTCAGGTAACCAATGGTCAACAATAGCCTGACCTTTTGACATATATGACCTATGTCATGTGTGATTAAACAGTGGCATCTAGAGGTTGAGTTGGGAAATGTTCCCCCAATACAAACTAAGTAGGTAAAAAGGATATGCCCATGTGGGATTGTCTACCTAAACATTCTAAATAAAAGGCCAACAACTGAGGGGAGAGGATCTCCATAATTAGATAACAAGAAACATATATGCCAGTGGAAACCTCACAGGACCAAAGAAGAAATCGCACTAGAAGATGACACTATCACTCTCTTGTAATAGCTTATAGAGTAAGCCTGGAGCCTTGGTTGTCTATGGAGATTGTGAAGCCGCCGCTATAACCTGAGCTAAGTAACTTTTAGCATATTCATATTGTATAGATAGGCAGTGTTTGTGCATGCTTGTTGTATGTAAAAGCACATTAATACACTACAGAGCTTTAATTGCTTCCTAGGGTTTACTGTAAGAACCTTAAGCCCTGGTTCATACTGCTTATCATGCGACTTGCGACACAAAGTCACATGACAAGTCAAAACACGTTCATTTCAATGGTGCCATCTTAATCAATGTGACTCAAGTCGCAGCACTACTATAAATGTGCTATATAGCATTATTACAGTAATGTATTGTGCAAACATTATCATTTTAGCACAGGACATAGCTGTAAAGAACACCAATTGAAGGCAATGTTATTTCTCTTGCTGTTGCATTGTGCTCGTGTTGGACAATGCTGCCCAATGCTGCCCAATGCACCACAATGGCTTCAGTGTGAACTGGCCCTAACTCCTTAGTGTCAACAACTGAAATGCAGTTAATGGGTTAACTGAGGGTTTATACTGATAGATTTATATAAATGCAGTAAATGTTAACGAGGTTTAGCATAAAAATTAAATATTTAGCATGCATTGCTAAAAGGAAGAATTAAATATTTAGATATTGCAAAATGCCACCCACTAGTTTGTTTTGGGTAGAGCGTAATTAGAGTGCCTGCCATGTGAAGATATACATAATCACAGAGCCCTCTGTAAAGATTCACTTTTCCTGTGTTGATTTTCTGTCTTCTTGTTCATATATAGTATATCTGAAGCAAATATTTATTTATTTATTTTTTTAGCAGGAAATATTTAAAAGCCCTGTCAGTTTTTTTTGTTATGTGTTCCTTTGGGAACATTTCTCTTCACTGTCTGTCCCAAATATGTAACAGGATGTTAAGCAGTCTTTACAAAGTGAGGAGAAATCCCCTCTTAGGCAGTTGTCACAGAATCAGCTCCTGTATTAATAATAACTGTAAAATTTTGAATTTCCCACTTTTTTTGTTCCTGTAATGATGTTTACCAGGACAAACAGGGTGAATCTCTTCGCTGGGTATATCACTGGTACAGTTGCTATAGAGTATGAAAGCTTTTCAATGAAGTTAGTGGAACTTATAACTTTTAGCATTATCAGTAGTTGGAGCAAAGGGTGGAGATCAAAGGAAGAACGTTCAAAGCACAACATTCTGAGTGGGTTTGTAGAGCTCTCATAATTATCCACACTAAACATTTTCTTTAACAATATACAAAATAATTCTTAAAATAAATTTGATAATTAAATACTACATTTGTTTGGAGAGAATATTACAGAAACCAAGTATATAAAATTGCTGCATTTTTTTAAACTCCTGTCTATGGTATGTTTACTTTTGGAATTATTATTGCTTCTTTTTTGTATATGTGTGCCATTTCATATTTGTGTGAAGGTATAGGCTGGTACATTCTCCCTCTAGTAGCTAGTTTCACATCAAGGTGTGGGATCATCATGTCTGGTAAATCACTGTAAAAGAAAATCAGCTGGCCTCAGTTTTTCATTTCATCTGCAATAATTGATAGACTTGTATTAAGAGCAGAGCATTGTAGCATACTCCTTGTAAAAGAGCAACGTGTAATGAAAAAACATGTCTGCCCCCAGACAGGCTTTCAATTAGTTAAACACAAAAAGAAGGTTTTGAAACACTATTATTAAAAAAAAAGTATTCATTCAAGCAGCTTTAAAAAGAATATAGAGTCTTTTTAATAATTTATATTTGTAATTCTAAAATTGACGGAGGCTCATGGCCTTTGTAAATGTTGTGTTTTGTTACTCTAGACCAGGGGTCTCCAAACTTTTCAAGCAAAGGGCCAGTTTACTGTTCTTCAGACTTTAGGAGGGCCAGGTTGTGGCCAGTGGGGGTAAAAATGTCCTGAGCCCAGCATCAGTGACAATAAACATGACCTCAGGGTTGGTGGTCAGTAGGAGGAAGAGTAGTGCCCTATCGTTGGTATTAGTGGGAAGAATAGTACTCCGTCATTTGTATCAGTGGGAGGAATAGTGCCCCATCATTTGTATCAGTGGGAGGAATAGTGCCCTGTCATTTGTATCAGTGGGAGGAATAGTGCCCCGTCATTTGTATCAGTGGGAGGAATAGTGCCCCGTCATTTGTATCAGTGGGAGGAATAGTGCTCCATCATTTGTATCAGTGGGAGGAATAGTGCCCCTTCGTTGGTATCAGTGGGAGGAATAGTGCTCCATCATTTGTATCAGTGGGAGGAATAGTGCCCCTTCGTTGGTATCAATGGGAGAAATAGTGCCCCATTGTTGGTACCAGTGGGAGGAATAGTGCCCCAAAGGCCATATAAAGGCTAGCAAAGGGCCGCAGTTTGGAGACCCCTGCTCTAGACTATATATGGACTAAAGATCACTTACAGTGTAGCAGATTCTTGCTTTGCAGTTATTGGATAGTTGAAAGGCACTTGCATCTTTACAAGTCATAATGAGAATGTTTGAGTGCTGGTTGATTATTTCCTTTTCTATGGAAAAAAACTATATAACCCCTGCAGCATATTTGTGTCGAGAAACCATAGCAGGTTTAGTACTGTAGCAGTTCTGAGAAATGTGGGCAGACTTCCCACCCTGCATCAATGTTTTGCCAATTTATAGCCAACCTTAAAATGATGCTGTCCTAAGAAAAGTATATGGTCTGCAGTTGCTTGTCCCCATTTTTGAAATTCCAGTTTTCTTTCTGTTTCTGACTTCAATAACATTGAGTCTAGGAATTGGAACAAATATGCTGTGAATCAGAAAAGTGTCAAAATGAACTATCTCTATACTTGATCCAGGTCAGAGACTCAAAAAGCATTAAAGCCAAAGTAGCAGCTTAATAGCCGAACAAATAACACTTTTAGTCATCAATGGCTGCCTCCCATACTCCTCATGACAGTTACTTTAGGATGTCCTTATATGTGAAATAGTTGTTAAAGGTTCAAAACATTTCAGTCATATGAGGTATTGATCTTTCAATGATGGGAGGCCCTTTATCTTTTTGGGGGAACTATTGATTGGGCAGATTAGAAAACCTATGGGTTTGGGGAGGCATTGGCTCCTCCCTTCCCTCTACATTAACAGAACAATGTTCTTTTTCATGGTTCTTTTGGACCTTGGATATGCCAGAGAACGCTGGGACCATGCCTGTCTGGCCAACCTCCCTTCTGTGTCTGTGGGCACCCTTGGACTTGTGCAGATTTGTTTTTTTTGGTGCAATGGCTGGATATTTTTCTGTAATCTTATGTGCCCAAAAGTGTGGTAATGCTGATTACGTTGTTTTTTTGTTTGACTTCAGTTTTGGATGATCTTTCTTCACTGTCTTCAGAGATCTGATCATACCATGTTTGTATAAATCTGACAGATCTGGACTACTGGTTCCCTTATCAATTTACCATGTTTTTCTTAGGACAATAGAATCAGTCTTATGGTGATTACATACATACATAAATGTGGCCATCTTGCAGCAGCATCTTCCATCCTGGCCATTCGATATCCAAGTACTTTCCTATCATCTTCCAAAGTCGTCTTCTCTTTCTTGGCCCAATTATTGGTAGATTAGTAATTCTTCCCAGTAAATGGGGCATGAACAGGCCTATTGAATTTCACTCCAGATGACAATTAAAATCAATTAGTGAATTGCTGTCCAGGAAACACCACAATCATGCTAACTTCAAAAAATCCAGTAACTTTGTTCTTAATGTGATATTTATGTAATCAAAAGCAACCATAAAATTCCTATATTTAATTCTAGATGTCACTGCAAACTCACATCATGTGTTCCTGTGCTGTGCATCTTTCTTTTTTTGGTGCTAACATAAAAAGTACCCACCAAGTGTTCAGTATAAATCTTATTTATTTAGTATGTCATGCAAGATAAAAGCCACACCTGCTTACGTGCTCAGTCATACCAGGCCTTAATCAAAAGTTAAGAACATGTCACATATAAAATCCTTTTTTGGCAATTGAGACACAGCAAGAATCCTACAATGGGGAGATAACAAAGAGCTCTTTAACTTAGTAGAATTTCTTGGTAGAGCATCCAGCTAGGAATGAGAAATAAAAGATTGTGGTAGGCACCTATAGTTTATGCATTTTAGATATTTATGCAATTTTGTCTTTAATAAAGTTAAGCTCACATTGCCAGCAAGACAAATCAATGCTCTCTTTTGTCAGCAAAATAATGCATGCTTGTACATGGATTTATGTGCTTTTGTTTTTGTATTAGTGAGCTCATCTGTGCTCAGTGAATTTCACACTGGGGATCCTGTCTCTGGCAGCAACTGACCAGCAAGAGGATTGATAGAAATTATTTAAATTTTCTAAGGCGTCACTTCTTTGCTGGCCAACATGCTGCAGAATATACACTCACCGGCCACTTTATTAGATATACCTGTTCAATCACTTGATAACACAAATTGCTAATCAGCAAATCACATGGCAGCAGCTCAATGCATGTAGACGTGGTGAAGACAACTTGCTGAAGTTCAAACCAAGCATCAGAATGGGGAAAAAAGGGAATTTCCCAGCAGGTACAAATTGGATCGTGCTTTGCTGGGGGTTTTTTTGCCTTCCTCTGGATGAACTGTGGGTATAGTATTATAACTTTTTTTTTGTTCTATGGTTGAACTGAATGGACTTTTGTCTTTTTTTTTTTAGCCGAACTAACTATGTAACTATGTAACTGACTTTGAACATGGCATGGTTGTTGGTGCCAGATGGGCTGGTCTGAGTATCCCAAAACCTGCTGATCTACTGGGATTTTCATACACAACCATCTCTAGGGTTTACAGAGAATGGCCTAAAAAACAAAATATCCAGTGAGCGGCAGCTGTATGGACAAAAATGCCTTGTTGAGGTCAGATGAGAATGGGCAGACTGATCTGCGACTTTCAGATGGTAGGGATGTAAACAACATGAAAGCATGGATCCATCCCGCCTTGTATCAACGGTTCAGGCTGGTGGTGGTGGTGTAATGGTGTGGGAGATTTTCTTGGCACTGGCAAGGTCTACCTAATAAAGTGACCAGTGAGTGTATATTCCAGTGAGGGAACAACACTTTGCAATTCCAGCCAGTCCTGCAATGCTTGCAATGTCTAAAGACCCTGTTACTGGTGATTTGCTGCCACTGACAGTATCAACAGTGTGACATAAGCCTATGATCTCAGGTATGAAGCTGATATATTTTCAATATATTAATTTTTTGTTTTAAAAATGCAGAAAGAAAATGTTAAAAGAAAACTATGAAATAAACTGTAAAAACAATTTTGTGAATAAATTAAAAAACAACCCATCCATTTAGCAAGCTATGCCCATTTGTCTCATTTTTAATTTTTTGAGATCTTACTTTTCTATAAATTTATCACAGAAATGCAGGTCTCAAGAGCATGCATGTGTATGTGTGCATAAATTACATGGCAGAGCCAGGTACACACATGGGAGTTAGCTTTGCTGAGGCACTGTGGAACTGTTTTAGGTCAGTTAGCTATACGGTTTTCCAGACATATAGTCATGTACATAACATCAGATTCTGATACAGTATGATGAATATTAAGAAGTGTTCTCATTAACATTGCTTTTACGGTTTTACACTGTATTTAAAGAAATATAAGTAGAACATTATTACTGAAATCTGCTGATACCTTGTCAAATCAGTATGTTTTAGGTGGCATACTAGAGTTGCCAGCTTTTGAAAATAAATAAATAAATATATATATATATATATATATATATATGTATATATATATATATATATATCATAAAATATTGCAAAAAGTCATTGTAAATCACAAATGACTTTTATTTTAATAAAAGAATGATGAGCCATGCCAATTAAAATAAAAATGGCCAATTCTTTTAAAATGCATTATAAAAACAAATTTCTACATTTTCAATAATTAGTAAATGAATAATAATAATTAGCAAAAATTATTTTATTAGTTTCTAAAATACATAAACATACCTGCAAGTCAAAGAAACATACACACACACATGGAACACAGAGCACAGACACAGCCCAGTATAAAATGCAAAAACAGAAATACACTGTGAAGAGCTGTACAAGGGGAGGGGGGTACAATGATCTTCCCAGTGAAGAGCTGTGGAGAAGGATGTCAGCACATGTCTGATAACTGGACTACAGGCAGGATGTGCTCCCAAATGGAATTCTAGGCAGTAAACTGACCATGCTGGGATGGATGTGTTTCCATGCCTGGCCTGAGCAGTTTGAAAGAGTAAAGCAAGAGTACTGGCAGGATCACCAGTTGTCTCACATAAAGGAGGCAATACAAAGAGAACAGGATATATTTTAATACAATTATATGGTAACACAGACTCATATCAGGAATATGAAATGTTGGTGTAACATGCACTGTAAGGCTCCCTTAGACAGCCTTACTTTTGTCCGATTCCCACTGGATTGGCTGAAATTCAAGCCAAGGGTTGCGCTGCAAGCACTATCCAGCTTGCCTGTTCAGCAGTGACCACCTGAATACAACGGCAGGCATATTCTTCCATCTGTAAGCCATGTATTTAAATTAAGATGCCATTAATTGAGCTGTGTATGGTGGCCCTTATTAATATATTCAAAATATCTGACATCATACAACCAGTGTTAAGGCATGTCTAAACTGGAGGAAGGGTATAGAACACTTTGCCCACTCTTGCAAACTGTTAAAAGACACATTGGGGGTTATTTACTAAAACTGGAGAGTGCAAAATCTGGCACAGCTGTGCATAGAAACCAATCAGCTTTCAGGTTTAATTCTGAAAGTTTAATTGAACAATTCTGAGTGCTCCAGTTTTAGTAAATCTACTCCAGTATTCCACCAACAAAGCTGCACAAGCTCAAAGGCAAAGTAAAAATCTAGGACTTTTTTTTTGGTTTTTATAAACTAGACCAGATTATTACACCAGATGCACTGCTTCAGATCAAATATTTGGTGAGCAAGCCTATTACCTTATTAAAGTATAAGTAACCTTTGGGAACAGATTACATATTCCACCTGTTTTTAGGGAGGAACATGTAACATGTTTTGGATCCTGCAGCTCTCAGCCCTGATTCCCCTCCTCCCCCCATCCCTGCGACAGCAGACCGGGGATCGTCTATTCCTCACCCGCAATCACAATTTTTAAAAACACAGCTGTGCTGCAGTGTTAGTTCTGTGAATGGGAGAACTACAACTGCCATCAGCCTTTGCGGCTGACGGCTTGCATTGCTGATCACATGTGCAATGCTGTGCAGGCTCCTAATAAAAAAAAAAAAATAATATTTTACCTACAAGTAGATAAAAAAATCTGCAAAAATGCAGCAAAAACGCAATACATGCTTTTCTGCAGCGTTCCCGTTGAAGTTTATAGAACCAAAAACGCAACGGTTTGCATTAAAAAAAATCCCTGACCCTTTCCAAAAAATGCACTGGGTGAAAACACAGAGATGTGAACCTGTACTATAGGAAATCACGTTAAATGGACTGTACTGCGTTTCTGCAAAGCGCTGCAGAAAACGCATAGGTGTGAACCTAGGGTAATGCAGATGGAGACAGCAATAAAAACTGAAAAAGTGACTCCAGGGGTCCAGTGGTCCAATTATATTGCATTTCTTAACTAACCTATCAATGTCAAGTATAACAATATGTCTTCTTTAATTGTTAATGACATTTATTTCTGGTGCCTTGTGAAATAAAAAACCAAAAAACTGACAAAAGGCCCTAATCCCTTAACACTTTATACAAATAAAAAACAAAAAAGTTGTGATTTTAGATGCATTTCAATTCCACATTATTGCTCTTATTTAGAAATATTTTACGTGCAATTACAAGAAGAGATAGATTAGATACAACCCCAATTCCAAAAAAGTTGGGACGCTGTGTAAAATCTACATAAAATCAGATTGCAATGATTTGCAAATCCCATAAACCCATATTTTATTCACATTAGAAAATATATCAAATGTTTAAACTGAAAAAATGACCCATTTTAAGAAATAATAGGATCATTTTGAAATTGATGGTAGCAACACGTTTTAAAAAAGGTGCAACAGGGCCATGTTTGCCTCAATGTAGCATATCGTCTTCTTTTAACAATACTGTAAACTTCTAGGAACTGAGGAGACCAGTTACTGGAGTTTTGAGAGAGGAATGTTGTGTCATTCCATATTCGTGATATAAGATTCTAACTGTTCAGCAGTCCTGGGTCCTGGGTCGTCTTTGTTGTATTTTTCATTTCAAGATGCACCAAATATTTTCAATTGGTCAAAGGTCTGGATTGCAGGCAGGCCAGTTAAGCACCTGGACTCTTCTACTATGAAATCATGCTGTATGCAGTATAGATGCAGTATGCTGTTTAGCATTGTCCTGCTAAAATATGCAAGGCCTTCCCTGAAAAAGACATCATCTAGAGGGGAAGAAATGCTGCTCTAAAACCTGGATATATCTTTCAGCATTGGTTCCTTTCCAGATGTGCAAGCCACCCATTCCATACGCACTAATGCACCCTATATCATTAGGAATGTAGGCTTTTGAATTGAATGCTGATAACAAGCCGGAAGGTCCCTCTCCTCTTTAGTCTGGAGCACACAGCACCAATAGTTACCAAAAAGAATGTCACGTTTCGATTCCTCTGATCACAGAACAGTTTTCTACTTTGCAACAGACCATTTTAAATGAGCTTTGACCCAGAGAAGACAGCAGTGTTTCTGGATCATATTCAGATATGGCTTATCCTTTACTTGATGGAGCTTTAACTTGCATTTTTGGATGGCAGAGCAAACTTCATTCACAGACAGTGATTTTTGGAAGTATTCCTGAGCCCTTGCAGTGATGTCCATTATAGAATCATGCCTGTTTGTAATGCAGTGCCATCTGAAGACCTGTAGATCACAGGCATCCAATATTGCATTTCGGCCTTGTCCCTTACACAGAGAGATTTCTGTACTGTAGATGATATATTTAAAGTCTTTGCAATTTTACGTTGAACATTATTCTGTCCCAACTGTTTTTAAATGTATTGCTGTCAACAATTTCAAAACTACCTTATTTTTTTCCTAAAATGGCACATTTTCTCAGATTAAACATTTGAAATGTTTTCTATTTCCTATTGTGAATACAATATGGGTTTATGAGATTGGCAAATCATTTTATTCTGTAGATTTTACACAGCATCCCACCTTTTTATAAATGGCATCCTTTTATAAATAAAAACATATTTTTAAAATTCCTATTTCTGTTACAATCAGGCTTTCAGATCCGACATGTACAAGGCTGCATGTAATGTACATTCCAAAATACAGGCATATTTATGACAAGTGCCAATATGTTATATACAATTACAGTTAGCAGAAGGTAGTGATCAAATATTTTAAAACCGCAGCCAATTTATATACTTAGCACTACAATGCCTGGCCTTTATAGGCCGGGGCCTAATAAAGACCATTGTTTGATAACACTTTATGTAGCCATACACTAAGTACTTTATTTGCCTGTTACAGTTAAGTGTCTATATGGACATTATAGTTTTGTATATTTAATGGTATGTAACTCTACACCTTACTCATCTGGTAGCTTGTGTTCTAAATGACCAGTATGTTCCTTGACAAAAAAAATGTTCCTTTCATGATCCTCGGAATTTCACATCACTACCCATTGCTCCTCATAAACCAATCCATACCAGGAAGATTTAAAAAAAAGTCCTGCAATGACTGCAGTACAACGTAATAGAATATTGTGTTAACGTTTTTCAGTTTTAGGGGTTTTGAGTGAAGGTACCCTGGCCAGAGTTGTAGGAGTTGACTTACTACAAGAGTGAAGAAGAGAAAGTTCTATTCACTTTGCAAAGTGAATGTTTATTTATTACAGGTACTTATATAGTGCCTTCAATTTATGCAGCGCTTTACATATATATTGTACATTCACATCAGTCCCTAACCCTCAAGGGGCATACAATCTAAGGTCCCTAACTCACATTCATACATACACATACTAGGGTCAATTTAGACAGGAACCAATTAACCTACCAACATGTCTTTGGAGTGTGGGAGGAAACCGAAGTACCCGAAGGAAGCCCACGCAGGCACAGGGAGAACATGCAAATTCCAGGCAGGAGGTGCCATGGCTGAGATTCAAACCAATGACCCTAGTACTGCCTGGCGGAAATGCTAACCATTTAGCCACTGTGTTGACATAACTTAGTGAATATAGTGAAACTGTATTTACTTTGAATATCCAATCATGTTCAAGGGAATCGACAAATTGTGTTTGCATCTATGTAATAACCTAAGACAGCATTTGTCATTCATTCTATTGAAGCACAACCCCTAATGGTGAGGTTTCATGTGCACAGACGTTTTGAGGCATAAAAGTATGACTACAGTAAAATCCCATCAATTTTTCAATGCCAATGTAGCTGCAGGTGGCAAGTACATTGAGCCCTAGAAATGAATGGCTGTACATGACTGTAATGGTGATGTTTTAGTATAGCAGCATAAACAGGTGCCTGCGCATATGATGTATTCCTCGAATGCAGAAACTCTGTGTTTGGGATCATATGTGCATGCGCCTGTTTACACTGAAGTATGAAAGCATAGACATTTACCTAAGAAGAGCCGTGTATAGCTATTCAGTTCTAAGATTGGCTGTATGTTCCACCTGAGGATCCCCAGGCAGAGAAATATCTCAGGATTTTACGCTATGCACTTTTTTAAAACAAGAAATACCAGGTACAATTGAGCCATTAGCACCACATCTCAGATTGTATATAATTTCAAATAGGAAAATAGTAAGGTGGACTTTATCGGTGCTTATCTTTTTACCCTCAGGAAGAAATGCACTATACAATCTTATATAAAAAACATCAAATTTTATTTTACAATTATGTTAAAAAACATGGAATCCCCCATAAAAGCATATATTGGGTATTTGTAGTAAACAGTCAATGCAGCAACCCCGTACGCCTTTCTTCATCAACATGTAATTATTATAGTCTTGCATGAAGAATGTAACATATTCATAGCAATAATATTAAAACATAGAATAGACCAAAAAAGTAGGAAGGTGCTGTACTTTGACGCGTTTCACAGGGTAACCTTCTTCAGGGGTTCACAGGGTGTATCTGATAACAAAAGAGCATCTTGAACATACACGCATAAAGTCAATATAAGCATATTAATGGGCACACATCCTAAAACATAAAGTGCCCCATTATTTATAAATGACTATTACAAAATACATACATTTTACCACTACTACAGTAATGGAGACCAAAGGCAGAGATGGCTGCAGAGGAGAGCACAGTTGGCATTCAGATGGGCCCAGCTGGACAGCGTTGAGGCAACATATGAGGGGAAAAGGGAAATCTCCACCCCAGACTACACAATCTATAAAAAATGAGTGTATATATATATATATATATATATGTATATATATATATATATATATATATATATATATATATATAGGCAATGCTGACACACTCTTAAGACCACTGGTGACCCCAATATTGAGCAGAAAACACAAAGAGAGGGAAAGACCGAAGTGGTACTAAAATCTATAAAGTATGAGAGGTGCCCTATTCAGAATGGAAAACTGTGTTTGGGAACCTTTCCATGATATGACTAAGAAACAATCTCAAGTTCATCACATTTACCCATTATATAAAGCTAGGTACCTCATATAGATTCTTTCCTCCATACATGAAATTGGTCCACAATATAGATGTTATGATGTTAAAGGACACAGCCTGGCACCTTCAAACAAGCAAACAGCTTTCTGGCTGGGCCCACCTGAATGTCTTTGTATTTTTCCAACCATGCTTTCCTGCTCCGCAGCCATGTCTGCCTTGGGTCTCTTATCAGTAGTGGTAAAATGTATGTGTTTTGTAATATTAATTTATGTTTTATGTTGTGTACCCTTTAATATGCTTTTATTGACTCTATCCTTTTATGTTCAAGATGCTCTTTTTGTTATCAGCTGCACCTTGTGAATCCCTGAAGAAGCTCACCCTGTGAAACGCGTTGGAATACAGCTCCTTCCTACTTTTTTGGTCTATTCTGTGTTCCAATAATATCGCTATGAATTTGTTACATTCTTTATGCAAGACTGTAATAGTTACATATTGACAAAGGAAGGTATATGGTGATGCTGCATTGACTGTTTACTACAAATACCCAACATATGCTTTTATGGGGATGCCCCATTTTTTAACATATTTGTATAATAAAATCTGATGTTTTTTATATAAGATTGTATAGTGCATTTCTTCTTGAGGGTAATAGAGTAAGCACTGATAAACTCCCACTTACTCTTTTCCTATTTTTATATCATAGGCATATTTATTTTTGTTTAAAAACTTCCATGTGTTCAAGGACTTAACTGGAAAAGAAAAGGCTTGTCACTTGGTAAGCATATTCTTTTCCACAATTCTAAATCCTAGCATTTTATCTATTCAGTACAACATAATATGTATAGCAATAAGAGATAGTGTGTTCCTTCAATGAAGCACCGCTGCACTGATGTAGAAACAATCTGTATAGTTACCTAGTTTACAGGTGTCTTTAGTTGTGTCTTATGGTGTCATGGGTCTTCTTTACCCTTTTGTTCTTCAGTGAGCAGATAGTGGAGGGCTGAATCTTGACACCTTGAGCTCCCAGGAAATAGATTAAATTACACTGGGAGTCATTTAACCTGAAGGAGAAGAGCAGTATCACTGGATTGCTGAGTCTGTGAGGGACAGTGCAGGAGATCGGATGTGTATCACAGCCGGAGCTCCTTTTTTATGTTTACAGGGTGCCAGGGATTGAACATGTTGCTTTTCTGCTCAAGCTGGATTTGGATTTTAATGTGTATGTTTTTTAATTTGTGGCTTGAATCAAAATGGACTAGAACTCATGTTTAGTTTTTCGCTGTTGTTCGGTCTTGGTTAGAGAAATTTTCCTTCACTTAGGCCTCCTTCATATGGTCATTTAGATGCAGCCACCAGATTCCAATGATAAGAATCAGCTGATTATTGCTGCTGAAATGGCCAGGGTATGCAAAAAGCAATGGCCACTCAGCCCATATAAACTAATGGCAAGCTCACAGCGACCACCACTGTTTGCATGTCACTGCACATAAAACAGTTAGCTACAGACAGGGATGGATGTCGAAGCCGGTATAAAAAAAGATATGTATACCAACCTATTTTTAATCAGCTTTGGTCCAGTCATGTGATTCCCCAGCTCTTGCTCTCCTATGTCAGTGAGTGACTGCTGCAGGGGAGAAGAGGTGCATGGGAGACTAAAGATGATGTCATGGCTCCTGGAATTCCCAGCTGTTGTCGAGTTCCCATAAGCCAGAGCTGCAGGATCACATGACTGCACCAGAGTGGATTAAAAATAAGTAAGTATATACAGTACATCTTGTTTATACAGGTTAGTTAGGATAAGTAAGATGGGCAACAGAGCATTTTTTTTAAGATAGTTAGACTTTTCCACTTTAATGTCACAATATCATCGATTTCAACAGAAAGGGAGGGAGAATCTTTAACAGAAACACAGATATCAATAACATCATTACAGGGGTTCTAGCCTTCCCTTATGCTGCTAAAAAAATTTACTTTCATTTCAATCTGTGTGGCTATAGGAAATTTTCCCCCACTTTCTGTCAGATTTTCATTATTATTATTATTATTATTAATAATAATAATATTCAGGATTTATGTAGCACCAACAGTTTGTGCAGCATTTTATACTATAAAGGGACATAGTACAGCTACAATTCAATAAAATAAAAGAGGTTTAAGAGGGCCCTGTTCATAAAAACTTACAATCTAATAGATGAAACCATTGTCATTGGAACAAAAATGAGTAGAAATTTCTCTCCTTCACCTCTCTGGCCTAAACTAAAAAAAAACATTTGGGCTGGATATACACTTTAAAAGGTCCCAATCAGGTATGAAGAATACTAAAATTGCAGATATCATATAATACCTATGTGGCCCAACAGCCATTCTGAGTTCTTGTAAGACAAGTGGCATACTCCCATGCTGAACTGATGCTGTACTTGCCATAACAAACCATATACAGTTCTCTCAATCCAATTGCACAGCAAGTACAAGCTGGCCCATCACACAGGGTATTTTTAATCGAAGCTGTACAATATAAACGTCATACTTAACACATACGTGGTATAAAATGTCACCAGAGTTGTCAGCTGGAAATGTTTGAAATGTTTTATTGTGGTATTAAATATGGCTTCCTGTCAAGGAGAGTAAGCTAGTAAATGAATTCTGATTGAACAATATTCAATCCTAAACATTTAATAATTTAAGGAAAAACCCAGAAGTACTGTACCCTTTTTAAGAATCAAAAATTAGATCTTATCAAATAATTTCAGAAACGGAATCATATTCATACCCTTATATAAGAAACTGGAGTTTCCCATAGTGGAAGTTATCGGTCCCATTGTACATTTTGCAATATAGGTGGTTGATACAAGCACATTTTGTTTCTGGTGAGTTTCCTAGTGACAGTGTGATCATGTACATGGCATGCCAGAGGCAAGGCAACCAATTTAAACCTAACTACACTGCCAGGACCCAAGGGAAGGCAGTAATTCTATACTGCCTCAATGTGATCTCTATGGCCATAAAAAGACTCAGATTAGATGTTGCATTGTTACTAGTGGGGAAACACTGGAATTAACCTACTAAACTCTGTCAATTAGGTTCAGCGATAACAAACTGACAGCTCTAAACATTGGAGTAAAGCACACCAGGGCTTATTTAGTAAGCTATATAATGAAATGAACCTGTCCACACATCAAACATCCAATCATGTGTAAGGGAAAACTTTTTTATTGGGAAAGAGGTTATGAAAGCATTAAAAACCCAAAGTTATCTATATACAAATAAGCCAAATTTCAAACTCACCAAGAAATACAATCTCATTATGTGGCAGCAGATTTAGGATGTGTTTGTTGTTGCACTCTATACATTGTGTTGTATAATATATAGTAGCACACAACAGCATTATATAATTACATATGGTATCTATTATACATAGTTATACATAGTTCCCAACTGTCCTTCATTTGGAATCAACTCTCTGCCCCCATTTATCCTCATCCTCTATTTGGTCTGATATAGACTTCTAAAAAAAAAAAAATCTATATTGTACAACCAAATACATTTTATACTATGCCTTTAATCTAATATTTAAAGTATCAAATTTGTTTTTGAAAAACCAGTATAAAAAAAGCATCAGTGGGTTTAACAAATCCCTATCTGCATGTTAATTCTCCACGATTCAAATATATGGGGGTGTGGCAGGGGTATGTCCATTACCAATGTACTTTGTTCTAAAAGGAGGGTTCTCATCTCAAAACATTGGGAGATATGCACATACAATTGCCATGATTATTAATGGGGTGGCCATTGCAGCAGTATTCTGCATATAGCATATGTTGGATATTTTAGAAAGCCCTAACTTCACCTTTACATCATTAACTGTTTGAGCTGAGCACAGGTGTCCTTAAATGTTGATCATCGCCCTTCACCTCTGTTAACATTTCAATCTTAAGGCCCACTGTGTTATAAACTGTTAAGAAGTGATAATAAACTATTTAGTACAGACTGCTTAGCACTAAATCTTTCATAGACACAATTCAAATATTTATCTGCATTTTCTCTTTATTATATGAGCAGATGGAAAATTGAATGCTGTCTTCCTAAAAATACTAAACACTCAGGACAGTCTGTTAATTCTAAAATAAAGATAGTATGTAAAAGAAAAAGGTAACGTGTTGCAAATATCACAGCATTTTTGGCTTTTTGACAAAAGTGAGCGGGAACAAGAAGTGATTTTATATACAACATTAAAAGGTCTAAGGTACAACCAAGAGAGCCAACCTAGAAAAAGTCTCTGAAGGGATCTTACGTTACCCTGGGAGCATTTGGCTGCTGTCTATATTCATCTCATACTCGAGAAGTTTGCCTTGCAGGCTCAGCAGTATTCCCTTGCACAGAGCTTCAATTTCAGCCCAAGCATTTCTGCACTTATAAATAATTGTGCTTATTTTCATATTATGTTCTTACATAGCAAAGTACATTTCCTGTGAATTCTTTCAGACTTTCTCTGCTGCTGGTTGAAAATCGTATTATGAATAAGAAACCTTACCTTAGAACAGTACTTGGGAGGTCACTCTTAAGGTCAGCTTATTAATCTTTGGCTTGATGAGTGCACTTATCTAAATGTCCTTCTTTTTGGGTTTTCGTGTCTTGATTTCTTGGGGTCCTGTTTTTCAGAGAGCAGTTGGAGAAAGAAGAACGTGTGCACCAGGGTGTCTGCACAGCACAAAGTGCTGATGCAAAGTGCAGTATATTTGACTCTTGGATGTTGCTTGCAGTGGCATCCTGGATGTTATTAATAGCCAAAGGAGTAAGGGGGATCTCAGATGGCAAGAGGACAGAAGAGGGAAGGAAAAAGGTGGAACTCAGCAGCCCTGAAGTCCAATAAACCTCACTTTATGTCACTTAACCTATAGCCGGCCCATTATATTTTGAATATATTCTGTATTTATTCATTATCATAATTAGGTGAGATAAATTGGCACATTTTGCCTTTCTGCAGGGTACTGCGTTTAATTGCAACCGAATGTTTTAAAATTATTAACATGTCCACTTGTACATGTTGCTGACTGATATGTAAGAGCAGTCGAATGATTTGAGCTATATCAATAACTTACTCTCAGTTATTGTTAACATAGACATGACATTTGTTAGTTTTGGATCCACAGTGGCGGGAGGACTTCAATGAGAGTGTAGTTATTAAAAAACATTGATTAAAAATTGATCCTCCGAACAGAGAGGTTTATGTACTACTTTTTAAGCCTTACCCAGCATATCCGCATTCACAATATCCTATAATGGAAATGTTATAATACCTTCGCCATGATTGGGTATTTAAAAAGAATATAAACCAATTGGTCTGAATAAACAAAATACTACTTTATTAAAGTGTTAATAAATCCATGATCCTGCATTCACTATATCTGGTCTCCCACCGTACACAGAACATGGAAGTGCAATTATTTTAGCCAATATAAACTGCTAAATATCTTTTCTCATCAGCAGTTAGAGCAGTCTTTTGACTTCTATCAGTGTCCAGCAGAGCACTGGTTAAAGCTTGTAGTAGGACTTTTCTTTCTGCTCTTGGAGGATGCAGAACCCCTGACCTCTGTCTGGACAGTGCTGATTGGCCCTGTGCTGATCCCATGCACTTTCCCAAGAAAAAAAAAAACCTTTCAAGCAATACACACCAAACTGAGCATGTGCCGAGTGTCTCCACACAATATGTCTTATCAGGAGATAAGAGGGGTGCACTGGAAGAAAGGGAGGATCAGAGAAGTAAGGATCAAACAGCATTTTTACACAATGCAGAGGATTAACCCCTTAGGTTCCATAGTGAGTATATTAAGCATGCTTTACTGCATATACAGACTGATTTTACTGTTGTTGGTTTACTAACACTTTAAGTCATCTTTTAATGTCTGTACTATTCTCCCATTTCATGCCAGGGTATGTGAGATACAGCATACACTGTGTAGGAACAGAGTTTCAGCAGTTGCAACCATTCAGGACTGGGCCAATGTTCAAAGCAGGCTTGTTCCCTCTACTGCCCATGCATCTACAATTCCTTGTAATGCCAAACAGAGTGTTGGCTGGCACAAAATTGCAGAGGAGGGTTGGACAGATAAATGATAATGGGCCATCTTAGGACATAGTGATGCTTTCCCATGCCACACATTTCCGTGGTCTGACCCAAAACTAAATTGGGAAACAGGTCATTATTACTGCACCACTTTATAAATAAAACATTCATACTAAACACTAAATTGCCAAAAGTATTGGGCCGCCTGCCTTTACACGCTCATGAACATTAATGGCATCTCAGTCTTAGTCCAAAGGGTTCAATATTGAGTTGGCCCACCCTTTACAGCTATAACAGCTTCAACTCTTCTGGGAAGGCTGTCCACAAAAGGTTTACGAGTGTTTCTATGGGAATGTTTGACCATTCTTCCAGAAGCGCATTTGTGAGGTCAGGCACTGACATCGGACGAGAAGGCCTGGCTCCCAGTCTCTGCTCTAACTCAGCCCAAAGGTGTTCTATTGAGTTGACGTCAAGACTCTGTGCAGGCTAGTCAAGTTCCTCCACCCCAATTTTGCTCATCCATGTTTTTATGAACCTTGCTTTGTGCACTGGTGCGCAGTTATGATCCGCCCTCAACCAAACTTTACACTTGGCACAATGCAGTTAGGCAAGTACCGTTCTCCTGGCAACTGCCAAACCCAGACATGTCCTTCAGATTGCCAGACAGAGAAACGGGGTTCGTCACTCCAGAGTGACGGTGTGCTTTACACCACTGCATTGCTGGCATTGGACTTGGTGATGTAAGGCTTGGATGCAGATTCTCAACCATGGAAACCCCTTCCATGAAGCTCTCTACACACTGTTGTTGTGCTAATCTGAAGGCCACACAGAGTTTGGAGGTCTTTAGCTATTGACTCTGCAGACAGTTGGCGACTTCTGTGCACTGTACAGCATGCGCTGACCCCGCTCTGTCAGTTTACGTGGCCTACCACTTCATGGCAGAGTTGCTGTTGTTCCCAATTGCTTCCACTTTGTTATAATACTACTAACAGTTGACTGTGAAATATTTAATAGCAAGGAAATTTCACGGATGGACATACTGCACAGGTGGGAACCTATCACGGTACTATGCTTGAATTCACTGAGCTCCTGAGACCCATTCTTTCACAAATGTTTGTAGAAGTAGTCTGCATGCCTTGTAGCTTCATTTTATCCATGGAGCTGATTGGAACACCTGAATTCCGTGATTTGGAGGGGTTTCCCAATACTTTTGGTAGATCAGGAAGAAAAAAGTGGTGCCCTCTAAGTGCAGTATAAAAGCTGTTTAATAAATAAATTTGTAGTAATACAGGCCACTCACAAAGTATTGGAAGAATAGAGCTTGTAGTATGCAATCATCCACTTTTGGTGAAGGAATGTAGATCCTTTAGGCAAATAGGGATGTCCGGCATCTGGCGGTGATCTTGGTGGCTTCTAGTTCTGGGATTCCCTCAGCGCAACAGAGACGTCACGTCCGGTCACATGATGGCGGGGTCTGGCGCATGTTCGGAGCATGCGTGCTCCCTCATTAGGCCGTGACACAGCCATCTCGAGACTGGTCATTTGTACCCACAGCGAGGGGAGGGGTATTAAAACTCTTCCTGCTAGCTGGCGCAGCTTAGGGAACAAAGGACCAGCAGCAAGAGAGCTGATATAATAGTGCAGCAGTGGGTAATACACGGAATGTCTTAAAATACATATATTGAAAAATTAAGTATATAAATAAATAAATAAATAATAAAAAATAATAAAAAGGCATATAATAAAGGGAAGATATATAACAGGATGTATCGATATACAGAAATCACAATGTTGTGTATACACCTTGAAAACTAATACATGTGGTATCTGACAGGTGTAATCTAGTAATTTTGTAGATGCCAATTGATAAACAAAGCATGAAAGAACTATGCCGAAAACCCACAGAAAAAACAAACAGTAAAAAATGCACGGTAAAGAATGTTCAGTGTGCTGGTTCAATGTGATATATAGTGAAATGAATGAATGAATTGAAGGATAAATAAATAAAACATATTAATTATTGAGGGGTGAGTAATGGAATAAATAAATGTAACCTATGTTGCAATTGGTAATAGATATATGAGAAATGTGAAAAAGCATGTATGCTTGTTAAGGCGTTCAAATGTAGACTTAATTTTATATATATACAAAAATATATAAGAAGAATACATGTATACATATATGGAAATATATATACGCATATATATCTATATCGGTAAATAAAGTCCAACGGATAGCTAAGGCCCTAATAATCTGGTCCGTAGATATATGTACATGAAAAATATAAAAAAAAGTGTATGTATATTCTCGATAATCGTGTGAATAAGATGTTGTGTATGGTCGGGATTGTATAAAGGACAGCATGAAGACATAATCGCCCTCATTGTGTGCACAAAAATGAACAAGGGTTGTGATAAATTATGATAACTAAAGCTGGATGGTAGAAATGAACTATAATAGATGGTTAACTTTTGATTTTTACGGAGAGAACCGGGTGTTATATTGTTTATTATATGTTATATGATGGTACTAATCTCTAATTCGTCGTTCAGGCCTCCAGGGACTAGGTTCCCAGGAAATAGATCCAGTAGGTCTCCTTTTCGCACAGGCACTAGAAGCATTCTGCCATTCTGGAATGTATGGATTTGATGGCCCACACCTTCAGACCTTCAGAAGATTTAGAATGGTTCTCCAGAAAATGTCAGGGTACACTATGTGAATCAGAGCCATCTTCTACTAGTCTCCTGTGTTCACCAAATCTTTTTGGTGGAGGGCATGAATGGCAGGTCTGACATAAAGTAGGCCACATGGTCAAGTGAGAAAATACACTACAAATTGACTGGAGCAGTTGAAGAAGTCGGATATAGGGCAGTTCTTCCCTTTGGCGTGGAATTCTTTTTGACCATGAGTATCATGTTTACAGGTGAGGCATCTAGGTTTGCAACACTGAAACATGCCTTTGATGTTTAAGAAAGTAAGAGGAAGTGTTGGTGGGCAGCCATTTGATTTTGCTGGGAGCTATTTTGGTTTTGATGTTTCTGGCTCACCTGTAGGTCACTTTGGGTTTGGCTGTGATGACAGATGTGAGGTGTGGGTCTTATTGTAATATTGAACAATGTTTTTATAGTATGCGTTCCATTCTACTGAATTGGTTATGGAATTGTGTGGTAAATCTTAGGGAAACTGGTTCTTGGCTAAATGCAGTGTTTGGTTCATGTTTGAGGTACAGAGAAAAAGCTTCCTCAATTAGCGAGTCAGGATAACCTTTGTCAAGAAATTTGTTTTTAAGTAATTGGCTGTGTGTAATATATTCCTGTTCTCTGGTGCTTTGGTGTAATTTTGGGAGAAAATGGTGTTGGCGTCAAGGCAAAGTACAAGGTCCAAAAATGCCAGTTTGTCAGGATCACAGACTGAGGTGAAGGATAGACCCATGTTGTTGTTATTGAAATGTTGGACAAAGGGTATGACAAAGGGTTGGACACATGAACCTGTGTGGAGAGACCATCCCAGATAATGATGATATCGTCTATATATCGACTATAGAAAATTAAATGATTGACGAAAGGGTTATTGTTCCAGATGTATAATTGTTCCCAGAGTCTCATGGCCAGATTGGCATACGTGGGGCCAAAGTTAGCTCCAGTTAGCTCCAGTTTTTTGAGATAAAAATATCCTGGGAACTCAAAATAATTGTGGGTTAGACAGAACTCTGTAACGTCTAAAATTAATTGGGCCTGTCGGGGATGCAGAAGTGAATCAGTATTGAGAAAATGGTGTATTGCTTGTAGACCTATCTCATGTGGTATGGATGTGTATAGGGAGCTGACGTCCAGAGAGAGCCAGAGGTAAATGGGTTCCCAAGAGTATGTTTTTAGCATTTGCCATAGGTAAATGCCACCTCTGATGTATGAGGGGAGATTTTTTTACCGAGGGTTGTAGAAAATGGTCTATATATCTAGAAAAAAAGCTAGTGACACTACCCATGGCAGCTATGATGGCCTCCAGTAGCCACTTCCCCACAGCTTCATCTATTGTGGCTCCTTTTTTAGGAAAGATCCCTCTGTTTGCCCCAAAAAGAAAACTCGTAGAAGAGGTAAGAGAGGGGGAAAATGTAGACATCACATGAAAAATGTGCAGACTATAAACATTTTCAACCTACCAAACCATGCTTTATTCCCATCAGAAACTTCACTTTTGCCCCCTCAACCCCTCCCTACCCCTTTACTTTATTTGTAGATCTAAATAAATTTGTTAGACATCTCACTGTAAAAAGATACTTCAATATTCAAGCTTCTAAAAATTCCAAAAATACCGATACATTTAATAGCCTTCATCCTGATGACAACTCAACTCTTGATTCCACATTTGAATTCTCTATTGACAATCTATCCATGAATGAATCTATCCTAGTTGATATAGAACAAGTATACACCATGGATGATCATGAATACTTCAATCTACATCAACAAATGAAAAATGCAGAGCAACAATATATATACAAAATATACTACTAAACAATAAATACGTGTAAAAACAAAAGACTATGCTTCTGAAAATCAATGTGTGCTATGCCAGACGTCTAATCAATACATACATATAGGACCATAAACTGCACTTAACCAGTGCTCTAAATAAATTGTGCACACAAATAACAAATAAATATCCTTAATAGTGAACTGTCCCTTTAAATCTTGGCTATCAGCACGTGGACTTGTGTGGTGTATATATCCCATAAATTGTGATCCAAATACACCAGTTATAAGTGTCATCGGAATATGGTCTCAAAAAATAGTGAACCGTCCCTTTAAATCCACTGTACTCCAAATAGACCAGTGTAACACACTACTGTATACACGTGTACAGTGCTCCTGTGTTACCCCTTAGTGCTCATCCACTTTCAACACTCTATTGCACTCACCTCCAGGTTTGACCCGTAATGACAGGTTAAACTGTGCTTTCCCCTTTAACCCAGGAGGGTATACTGGTACATAGATCTTCACCACCATTAGCCAGCACTTTTAAACATCTCTAGATCTCTCCACATCCATGTGAAAAAAATGCTCCATATAGTGTAATATTGCCACTCAAAACAGCCTTTATTTATATCAATCTAGCAAAACTCACATTAAAATGTGTCCTCCTGGGACACTACAGGGTTAAAACTCACTACAGTGTTTGCTGTAAGAAGTGAAGGTTTATGGCCTGGCATCATTGGCGCACCCTACTCATTACGTCATATCATGTGACTTCATCAGGATTACGTACACTTACTTGTTCAGTTAACTTTATTCATACTTGGAAAAACAAAGTAAAAATGATTGAAATGAACGTAGATGGAGGTAAACTAATCCTTTTTTGTTTTTGTAATTAGGAATCAAACATGTCCAGTATGATGTTTCTGCCCCTCTCACTGTAAAAAGCTTCAAATATCATAAGCTTCTTGATGAAAGAGCATGTAGGAAGGTAAGTGATCGGATTTCCATTTTCTATGATTTATATTCATAGGACAGATAGGGAGGAGTGATAACTCACTTTAAGGTTACATTCACACAGTTATGGCACTTTAATACCTGTTGTGGTTGTGCCATAATTTACATCATGCTAAGGCGGTTCATTCATTTAAGTAGGCTTCCTAATGTTTCAAGATTTACCATAAAATGTGTATTAGTAGGGTGCATTGGGCTGCCAGTAAAGTAGAATTCCTGCTTAAACCTAACTAGCCTTAACTACTTGAGCCCCAGCCACTGCATGAAAACGTTTGCAGTGCGGCACGGCTGCTCAAAACCATGTTTTAAAACATGGTTTTGCAAAACAGGGGCGCGCCCTCCCTACCTGTCCCGCGGGTGTCAGCAGCGGGTCTCAGCCGCCGGGTCACGGCCGGTCGTTACCGACCGTTTCCCGGAGATTAGCGGCAATCGCTGACAGAGAGCAGGGCTGCATTGTTTACACACAGCCCTGCTCTCTGTCAGTTGCCTGTCAGCTACTCACAAGCTGAACCGGAGAGAAGAGTTTATCTCTCCAGATCAGCCTGTCCCTGTCCAGCACCCCCCTCGCCCCCTAGTAAAACACTCCCCTCACACAGTTAACCCTTTCAGTGAATAAAAATGTTAACCCCTTCCTCCCCAGTGCCATTAGTACAGTGTCAGTGGGGTTTTTTTTCTCTGATCACTGTATTGGTGTCACTGGGGATGTCAGTGACCCCAAGTCAGTTCCCCCCCAGTGTCAAAATGTCCGCCGCAGTCCCGCCATAAGTCGCTGATCGTCGCCATAAGTCGCTGATCGCTGCCATATGTCGCTGATTGCCGCCATTATTAGTATAAAAAAAATTAAATATCCTAGTGTCTTTCCCGCCATTTGTAAACGCTATAACTTTCATGTAAACCAATTAATTTACACGTATTGGGGTTTTTTTTTAGCAAAGTCATGTTGCAGAATGCATTTTGGATGAAACTTGTGACAAAATTTGATTTTTTAATTCTTTTACTGGACATGTTTTATAGCAAAAAGTCCAAAATATTGTTTTTTTTTCTCAAAATTGTCAGCCTTTTTTTATAGCGCAAAAAATTTAAAACGCACAGGTGATCAATTACCACCAAAAGAAAGCTCAATTTGTGGGAAAAAAAGGATGTAAATTTAATTTGGGTGCAGTGTTGCATGACCGCGCAATTCTCAGTTAAAGTAACGCAGCACCGTAACACAAACCTCTTCTGTAACCGCTTTCTGACCACCCTACAGCAGAAATACTGCTACAGGGCGGCATAGGTACGCAAAATCACATATATATATAAATACGTGATTCGCGCTCCCGTGGTTTTCACACCCCTCCCAGATAGCTTCAGATTGCCCGTCAGTACATCAGTCATCACATTTAACCCCTTGATTGCCAGGAACACGCTCATGTACAATAATCCTCCATTGCTAGTATAGCGTCTGAACTGGTCAATATCTTTGATCAGGTCAGCACTATACCAGCGTTCACATTAGTATAGCGTCCCCAAAAATGCAGCGTTAGCGGGATCAGCCCCGGCACCTGCCAGTACCTGCGTTTAGCCCCTACGCTTACCCCCCCCTTCTCACCCAGCAAGTGCAGTGTCAGTAGGTCACTGTCACTTGATACATTGCACACAAAACGGCAGTGTTTGCAGAATCAGGCCTGATCTCTGTTAGCACTTGCTGGTAAATTTTGATGACTCTCATATGCAGCAGAGTGCCAGTACTAGTGCCGTCTACCTTTTGGTGAACTGGCAAGTACCAGCAGTCTAGTACATCCTGGTCTTTCACATACCTCCTTGATTTTTGGAGCTGTTTTTTATGGAATATCTGTATGCGTTGATTGTGGATCAAAGCAATTTATATGCACAACAATTTATCACCACCAACCCAAATTCAAACCTTGCCAGACCATTCGCATTGAAACTCATTACGGTTTTCAAATTTACATTTTTTTTGGGCCTAACCCTCAACACGGGCATTACTAAAAGAAATGAATTGCGGTTGTGTTGGTCCGCAGACCCGATTCATCATATGCCGTGTTCTCTGCTGCCATGGCCAGGCATAGATATGAGAGTATAATAGGTTTTATGCATTTCAGCGACAATACACTCTGTCATCCTCGGGGTGACCCTGAATTTGACCGGCTCCACAAAATTCAGCCCCTCGCAAATCACCTTAACCTAAAATTTGCAGATGTCTGTACTCCCCAGCAAAACATCTGGGTTGAGGAGTCCCTCATTAATTTTTCTGGCCGCCTTGCATTCAAACAATTTCTCCCCTGCAAGCGTGCCAGATATGGGGCAAGATGTAGAAGACCTGTGAGAGGACAACAGGCTATACTTATAAGTTTTGGATTTACGAGGGAAAAGATAGTCACTTGGAGCCCAACAGATGCCCAGACTACATGAGGAGCAGTGGCAAAATAGTTTGGGACTTGGTGTCATCATTTCTCCATATGGGGTACCAGTTATACGTGGACAATTTTTATTCAAGCGTGCCATTATTTAGACAGTTATTCAATCTTGGAACTGGCACTTGTGGCAAAGTGTGACCTAATATGTGCCCACCATTAGAAGTGGGTGGATGCAGGGTGGTATATTCTAATGGTGGGCATACCACACACTTTTTCTGGCAGAGATTTCGTCTCATTTTTTTTATTCATTCCACAGGCTGCATACAAAAAAAAAAGAACATAGCATATATAACCAACAAGGACCAGCGATGTACTGGTACATCACTGGATTTGAATGGTTATACCAGAATGATGCCTACAGCTGCAGGCATCATCCTGGTATCGTTTTCTTCAGCCGGCGATCGGCTTTCATGTAAAAGCAATCCTAGTGGCTAATTAGCTGCAAGATTGCTTTTACAAGCAGTGGGAGATCATGTCCCCCCTCCCCTGCTGCCTTCCACGGCCTTCTCGGGCAGCCCCGTGCCATCAGGGGAACCTGAGAAGGCAGCCGGTGTTTCTGCCAGCTGACCATTGAGCACCAGAATGGTGCCAATCATCTCTATAGTCTAAGAATTCGGAAGCTACAAGCATTTCATCACTTCAGTTTTGCAGGATATAAACAGCGCCATTTGTAAATTGGGAAAGCATCTGATCACACCGATTTTGCTTTGATTAGATAATGTAAGGGCAGAGGAGATATCTAGAGTCTGATAGACCCCAGATTTCTCAAAAAAGAATATATGACAATGCCCATTGAAGTTATAGGGGTTATTTGCATTCCCTGTTATAGCATTAAAAGTGATAGAAAAAAAAAATGAAAGGTACAATGTAAAAATAATAAAAAAAAAATCAAAAGAACTAAAAAAAAAAAAAACAATTGCCCCTCCCATGCGCGCACACCTGTGTGCACAAGCCTTGACCCTGTGCCGTTATGTAAACAGCGGTTGCACCATGCATGTGAGGTATTGCCGTGAACGTCAGATCAAGGGCAGTAATTCTAACATTAGACCTCCTCTGTAAATCTAAAATGGTAGCTTTTAAAGGCTTTTAAAGTGCTGCCTATGGATATTAAAAATGTTTGCAGTTTGTCGCCATTGCACGGGGCATGCGCAGTTTTAAAGCATGTCATGTTTGATATCTATTTACTCGGCATACCATTATCTTTTGTACTTTACATAACAATTGGCCAATATATTGTGTTTTTGTGCATTAAAAGTAAAAAAAGTGTATTTCTTTTTAAAAATTTGCTTTTGAAAAATCGCTGCGCGAGTACTGTGTGCCATAAAAAATTGTAGTACCCACCATTTTATTCAGTAGGGTGTCTGCTTTAAAAAAATATATAATGTTTGGGGGTTTAAATTAATTTCCTAGCAAAAAATACAGATTTTTTTCATGTGAACAAAAAGGCTTGGTCTTCAGGTGGTTAGAAGAGTGAATGATGTGTGGCATAAACTTCTAATGCTGGGCATAAAACGCCCCCACCCCCCAAAATGACCCCTTTTTGGAAAGTAGTCACCCCAAACTATTTGCTGAGAGGCATGTTGAATCAATAGAAAAATTTATTTTTTTACCACAAGTTTTTGGAAAATGACAAAAAAATATATTTTTTTTACACAAAATTGTCACTTAAATGATTTACTGCTCACACATGCCATGGGTATATGTGGAATTACTCCCCAAAATACATTTTGCTACTTCTCCCGAGTATGGGGGTACCACATGTGAGAGAATTTTTGGCAGTCTAGCCAAGTACAGGACCCCAAAATCCAATAAGCACCTTCAGGCTTTTAAAGGGCTTTATTTCCTCATTACACTTCCAGACTACCTATCACAGTTTCAGAGGCCCTGAAATGCCAGGATAGCACCTAACCCCCCCAAATTACCCCTTTTTGGAAAGTAGACGCCCCAAGGAATTTGATAAAAAGCACGTTAAGTATTTTAC
This sequence comes from Staurois parvus, assembly GCF_062004578.1. Classification (NCBI taxonomy): domain Eukaryota; kingdom Metazoa; phylum Chordata; class Amphibia; order Anura; family Ranidae; genus Staurois; species Staurois parvus. Next base: position 918,681 of record NW_028318032.1, on the reverse strand, counting down.
AGATCTCATTTGTTGCCACAAGTTTTTGGAAAATGAAGAAAAAAAACAAAAACATATTTTTTCAATTTTTTTTATATTTCAAAACCTTGTGAGAAAAAATGAGATCTGCAAAATACTCACCATGCCTCTTTTTAAATTCCTTGGGGTGTCTACTTTCCAGAAAGGGGTCATTTGGGGGGGGTTTGGGGCTATCCTGGCATGTCAGGGCCTTCGAAACTGTGAAAGGTAGTGAGGAAGTGTAATGAGGAAGTTGCGCACCTTCAGGCTTTCAAAGTGGTCATTGGATTTCAGGCTCCTGTATGTGGCTAGCCTCCCAAAAAGTCTCACACATGTGGTATCCTCATACTCAGTAGAAGTAGCAGAATGTATTTTGGGGTGCAGTTCCACATATACCAATGGCTTGTGCGAGAAATAAATCATTTAAATGACAACTTCGTGTAAAAAAAAGTTTCCAGAAACTTGTGGAAAAAAAATAAATCTTCCATGGACTCAATATGCCTCTCAGCAGATAGCTTAGGGTGTCTAATTTCCGAAAAGGGGTCATTTGAGGGTGTTTGTACTATCCTGGTATTTTAGCACCTCAAGAAATGTGATGGGCAGTCAGAAAGTAAAAGCTATGTAAATTCCATTATCTATACCATAGTTTGTAGATGCTATAGCTTTCACAAAAAGCAATCAAAATACACTTATTGGGATTTTTTTTAACCAAAAACATGTAGCAAAATACATTTTGGCCTAAATTTATGGCGAAATTTTAGTTTTTTTAGATATTTTGTATGACCAAAATGAGAAAATATTGTTTTTTTCAAAAAAAAATTTTTTTCTTCAAATATTTTCTGGTTATAGCACCAAAAATAAAAAGTGCACAGGTGATCAAATACCACCAAAAGAATTCTCTATTTGTGTTAAAAAAAGGACATAAATTTCATTTATGTACCGTATTGCATGACCGCGCAATTGTCCGTTAAACTAGCGCAGCGCTGTATAGCAAAAAAATGGCGTAAATTGCAGTATCTATACCATAGTTTGTAGACGCTATAACTTTCACACAAAGCAATCAATATACACTTATTGGGATTTTTTTTACCAAAAACATGGATTGGAATACATTTTAGCCTAAATTTATAACTAACTTTGAGTTTACTATATATTTTTTATAGCTGAAAGTAAAAAATATTGTTTTACTTCAAAATATTTGGTCTTTTTTTGTTTATAGCGTGAAAAATAAAAAGCGCACAGGTGATCAAATACCACCGAAAGAAAGCTCTATTTGTGTGAAAAAAGGACGTAAATTTCGTTTAGGTGCAGCATTGCATGACTGCACAATTATCAGTTGAATTAGTGCAGCGCCGAGCAGCAAACAGAGGCCAGGTCATTAAGGGGGGTAAATCCTCAGGAGCTCAAGTGGTTAAAATGCACCCCCACTCCTAACACTTACACTGATTAACCTGTGTGAGAAACATACATATACAGTGCTCAGCATAAATGAGTACATCCCAACAGATTTGTCAGAAAACCTTTAGTTTCCTTTAGGAATCAACATTTTCTATGGGAAAATTGATTGCAAACAAGATTTGTTCATTTGCACACACAAAAAAAGTATTTATCCTAACAATTTCATTTAAGACCATGTTGCCAAAATGAATACACCCCAATGAAAGTCTTAGGAGTAATGCAGGCCATAGATGGGTCGTTAATCGTCGGCTGTTTTTCGTGTATTTTGCACTTTCAGATTATTGGTTATGTTGGGAAATTTGCTGCCGATTTGGACGATCGGCCGATTTTCCGGCAATGATGGCCAAATCGGACGATCGTTTTAACAATAAAAAATCTGCGCATGAGCTGTGACCTGAAAGGGACAGAAGTTAATGGGTGAACTTTATGATTTAGTCCAACGATTTTTTTATTCGTTGGTGGTAACGTCGGCCGAACGAACGACCGATTTTTCGTTTATCATTCGAAAAATCAGCCGATGTTTGACCCGTCTATGGCCTGCATAAAGCTACATTTTAGACAACAAAATCCTAATTAACAAGAATTGAACTACAGGTGAGTCATTTTGTTCATTAAACAGGTGTCCAGTAGACAGTTGATTATAAAATGGCGTTACTTAACAAAGAAAACACCTTTCCATTTCATGCTGTCAGCAATAGCACCATATGGAAGAGAAATGTCACAAAGCCTGAGAAAGAAAATCATTTCTTTACACAAGAAAGGTGAAGGCTACAAGAAGATCAGCAAAGCTTTACTTATCAGTAAGAATACTGTAGCATAAGTGATACAAAAATGTAACATAGATGGAACTGCAACCATCTCACAGAGGTGTTCAGGCTGTCCATGGGAGTTAACACCTCGACAGAGGTGTCTTTTGATTAGAAGGGTTGAAGAAATCGCCATGCATGCTCACTGCAGTTAACTAAAGAAGTAGAAAGCCAAACTGAGGTGATTGTTTCCAGTGACACAATACCGTGTACACTGCAGAGGAATGGCATGCATGGGTGTGGTCCACGAAGGAAGCCTCTCAAATGTTCTATACAATTCAGTTTTGTTAAAATTTGGGAAATTGTTCTTGTGTTCATTGAGATATTGACTGAAATCTTACTTTTCAAAAGGGTGCACTCATTTATGCTGAGCACTAGAGATGAGCGAATCGAAGCATCCGAAGTGGAATTCGAGTCGAATATCGGAAAAATTTCGATTCGTGCCGAATCCGAAAAACAGCCTAATTCGGACGCGCGAATCGAAATTTTTCCGAAAATGGCGGCTGACATGTGCGGCGACGGAGCGGGGATGTCGGGGAAGGCGCGCAGACAAGGCGCGCTGCCCCATAATGCATTCCTCAACGACATGTGATCGCATCAGCCAATCAGCAGCCAGCCAGCCAGCACTGTGTAATGGTCGAGGTATATATAGCGGCCATTTTGGAAATCTTCATTTGCCTGCAGTCATTGAACAGAGGCAGACCGCTCTGTACTAGGGACAGGGACAGAGTTAGGGCCACAGAAACGAGAATTGGGGACAGAGAGAAGTTACTTAGGGACAGAGAACCATTACTCAGGGACACAGACTTGTTAATGAGGGCCACAGAATCGTTATTTAGGGACAAAGAAACGCTAGTTAGGGCCACAGAATTCATACTCAGGGACAGACAGAATTGTTACTCAGTGCCAGAGAATTGTTACTTAGGGCCACAGAAACGTTATTAGGGCCACAGAATTTTTACTCAGGGACAGACAGAATTGTTACTGAGTGCCAGAGAATTGTTACTCAGGGACAGACAGAATTGTTACTGAGTGCCAGAGAATTCTTAGGGCCACAGAATTCATTCTCAGGGACAGACAGAATTGTTACTCAGGGACAGACAGAATTGTTACTGAGTGCCAGAGAATTGTTACTCAGGGACAGACAGAATTGTTACTGAGTGCCAGAGAATTGTTACTCAGGGACAGACAGAATTGTTACTGAGTGCCAGAGAATTGTTACTCAGGGACAGACAGAATTGTTACTGAGTGCCAGAGAATTGTTACTCAGGGACAGACAGAATTGTTACTGAGTGCCAGAGAATTGTTACTCGCACAGACACAAAATTGTTACTTGCACAGACACAGAATTGTTACTCGCACAGACACAGAATTGTTACTCAGGGCCACAGAATTCATACTCAGGGATAGACAGAATTGTTACTGAGTGCCAGAGAATTGTTACTCAGGGACAGACAGAATTGTTACTGAGTGCCAGAGAATTGTTACTCAGGGACAGACAGAATTGTTACTGAGTGCCAGAGAATTGTTACTCGCACAGACACAAAATTGTTACTTGCACAGACACAGAATTGTTACTCGCACAGACACAGAATTGTTACTCAGGGCCACAGAATTCATACTCAGGGACAGACAGAATTGTTACTGAGTGCCAGAGAATTGTTACTCAGGGACAGACAGAATTGTTACTGAGTGCCAGAGAATTGTTACTCAGGGACAGACAGAATTGTTACTGAGTGCCAGAGAATTGTTACTCGCACAGACACAAAATTGTTACTTGCACAGACACAGAATTGTTACTCGCACAGACACAGAATTGTTACTCAGGGCCACAGAATTCATACTCAGGGACAGACAGAATTGTTACTGAGTGCCAGAGAATTGTTACTCAGGGACAGACAGAATTGTTACTGAGTGCCAGAGAATTGTTACTCAGGGACAGACAGAATTGTTACTGAGTGCCAGAGAATTGTTACTCAGGGACAGACAGAATTGTTACTGAGTGCCAGAGAATTGTTACTCAGGGACAGACAGAATTGTTACTGAGTGCCAGAGAATTGTTACTCGCACAGACACAAAATTGTTACTTGCACAGACACAGAATTGTTACTCGCACAGACACAGAATTGTTACTCAGGGCCACAGAATTCATACTCAGGGATAGACAGAATTGTTACTGAGTGCCAGAGAATTGTTACTCAGGGACAGACAGAATTGTTACTGAGTGCCAGAGAATTGTTACTCAGGGACAGACAGAATTGTTACTGAGTGCCAGAGAATTGTTACTCGCACAGACACAAAATTGTTACTTGCACAGACACAGAATTGTTACTCGCACAGACACAGAATTGTTACTCAGGGCCACAGAATTCATACTCAGGGACAGACAGAATTGTTACTGAGTGCCAGAGAATTGTTACTCAGGGACAGACAGAATTGTTACTGAGTGCCAGAGAATTGTTACTCAGGGACAGACAGAATTGTTACTGAGTGCCAGAGAATTGTTACTCAGGGACAGACAGAATTGTTACTGAGTGCCAGAGAATTGTTACTCAGGGACAGACAGAATTGTTACTGAGTGCCAGAGAATTGTTACTCGCACAGACACAAAATTGTTACTTGCACAGACACAGAATTGTTACTCGCACAGACACAGAATTGTTACTCAGGGCCACAGAATTCATACTCAGGGATAGACAGAATTGTTACTGAGTGCCAGAGAATTGTTACTCAGGGACAGACAGAATTGTTACTGAGTGCCAGAGAATTGTTACTCAGGGACAGACAGAATTGTTACTGAGTGCCAGAGAATTGTTACTCGCACAGACACAAAATTGTTACTTGCACAGACACAGAATTGTTACTCGCACAGACACAGAATTGTTACTCAGGGCCACAGAATTCATACTCAGGGACAGACAGAATTGTTACTGAGTGCCAGAGAATTGTTACTCAGGGACAGACAGAATTGTTACTGAGTGCCAGAGAATTGTTACTCAGGGACAGACAGAATTGTTACTGAGTGCCAGAGATTTGTTACTCGCACAGACACAAAATTGTTACTTGCACAGACACAGAATTGTTACTCGCACAGACACAGAATTGTTACTCAGGGCCACAGAATTCATACTCAGGGACAGACAGAATTGTTACTGAGTGCCAGAGAATTGTTACTCAGGGACAGACAGAATTGTTACTGAGTGCCAGAGAATTGTTACTCAGGGACAGACAGAATTGTTACTGAGTGCCAGAGAATTGTTACTCAGGGACAGACAGAATTGTTACTGAGTGCCAGAGAATTGTTACTCAGGGACAGACAGAATTGTTACTGAGTGCCAGAGAATTGTTACTCGCACAGACACAAAATTGTTACTTGCACATACACAGAATTGTTACTCGCACAGACACAGAATTGTTACTCAGGGCCACAGAATTCATACTCAGGGATAGACAGAATTGTTACTGAGTGCCAGAGAATTGTTACTCAGGGACAGACAGAATTGTTACTGAGTGCCAGAGAATTGTTACTCAGGGACAGACAGAATTGTTACTGAGTGCCAGAGAATTGTTACTCGCACAGACACAAAATTGTTACTTGCACAGACACAGAATTGTTACTCGCACAGACACAGAATTGTTACTCAGGGCCACAGAATTCATACTCAGGGATAGACAGAATTGTTACTGAGTGCCAGAGAATTGTTACTCAGGGACAGACAGAATTGTTACTGAGTGCCAGAGAATTGTTACTCAGGGACAGACAGAATTGTTACTGAGTGCCAGAGAATTGTTACTCGCACAGACACAAAATTGTTACTTGCACAGACACAGAATTGTTACTCGCACAGACACAGAATTGTTACTCAGGGCCACAGAATTCATACTCAGGGACAGACAGAATTGTTACTGAGTGCCAGAGAATTGTTACTCAGGGACAGACAGAATTGTTACTGAGTGCCAGAGAATTGTTACTCGCACAGACACAAAATTGTTACTTGCACAGACACAGAATTGTTACTCGCACAGACACAGAATTGTTACTCAGGGCCACAGAATTCATACTCAGGGACAGACAGAATTGTTACTGAGTGCCAGAGAATTGTTACTCAGGGACAGACAGAATTGTTACTGAGTGCCAGAGAATTGTTACTCAGGGACAGACAGAATTGTTACTGAGTGCCAGAGATTTGTTACTCGCACAGACACAAAATTGTTACTTGCACAGACACAGAATTGTTACTCGCACAGACACAGAATTGTTACTCAGGGCCACAGAATTCATACTCAGGGACAGACAGAATTGTTACTGAGTGCCAGAGAATTGTTACTCAGGGACAGACAGAATTGTTACTGAGTGCCAGAGAATTGTTACTCAGGGACAGACAGAATTGTTACTGAGTGCCAGAGATTTGTTACTCGCACAGACACAAAATTGTTACTTGCACAGACACAGAATTGTTACTCGCACAGACACAGAATTGTTACTCAGGGCCACAGAATTCATACTCAGGGACAGACAGAATTGTTACTGAGTGCCAGAGAATTGTTACTCAGGGACAGACAGAATTGTTACTGAGTGCCAGAGAATTGTTACTCGCACAGACACAAAATTGTTACTTGCACAGACACAGAATTGTTACTCGCACAGACACAGAATTGTTACTCAGGGCCACAGAATTCATACTCAGGGACAGACAGAATTGTTACTGAGTGCCAGAGAATTGTTACTCAGGGACAGACAGAATTGTTACTGAGTGCCAGAGAATTGTTACTCAGGGACAGACAGAATTGTTACTGAGTGCCAGAGATTTGTTACTCGCACAGACACAAAATTGTTACTTGCACAGACACAGAATTGTTACTCGCACAGACACAGAATTGTTACTCAGGGCCACAGAATTCATACTCAGGGACAGACAGAATTGTTACTGAGTGCCAGAGAATTGTTACTCAGGGACACCTAATCGTTGAATTAAATAGTATGTCAGACAACATGCAGAGGAGTGGCAGAGGAGGCAATGTTTTAGGAGCGAGCAGACGTGGCAGCAGAGGAAGGGGTCGAGGCAGCAGTATTCGCAGCCAGAGGCCAGTGCTCCCGGTGTCATCCAGCGGTCGTGTCTCCACCGACAACCCTGCCGTCATTGATTGGTTGGCTCGGTCGTCTTCCTCTTCCCAGGTCACCTCTGACACCTACAGCCAACGGTCGGTGGGTACGTCAGACACAACCGTTAGTTGGCATGGCCCGGGACCAAGCCCACTGAAATCACGTGTCCTCTACCTGCCCCTGTCCTTTGCTGTTCCCTCACCAAGCGAAGTATCGCATGCTGTGGGCTCAGCCCCACTGTACAGTGAGGAAGAGCTAACAGAGGGCGGTCAGGAACGGGGGGAGACATCGGCCTTTTCAGCAGCCAAGCGAACAAGTACTGGCGAGGAGAGTGGCTCGGTAGCCGGTCTAGAGACAGGTCTGTCTCCTGACCCAGACGCAGCCGAGGGGGCTAGTAGTGAGGCGGAGACCCTACTTGATGATGAGGAGGTTGATCGCACTTGGCAGCCTCGTCGTCATCAGGCAATTTCTTCCGCATCATCAGGAGAAGAGGGTGGCAGCTTGGCAGCGAGCAAAACAGTCGGTGGGTTGCCCAGGAGACAGCAGCAGGGTCGCATCAGTGTCAGTGGAGCCAAACGTCCACGGAGTAGAGCACCAGCTCCACTGCAGCCTACCACCACGGCCAGTAGTGGTGCCGTTGCGCACGGAGGAAGTAGCAGTCAGCCAGTGAAGAGTAGCGGGGGCAAAGTTTCCTACTCGGTGGTGTGGCAATTTTTCCTCAAGCCGCCCGAGGAAGTAAACGTAGCCGTATGTCGACTATGTGGCCAGAAATGCAAGCGTGGCCAGGGGGCCCATGTTGGGACTACAGCGTTGCGTCAGCATATGCAGCGTCACCATTCGGTGGCCTGGGAAAACCGTGATAAACATACGGCGGTTCTGCCTGCCCCAGCCCCCGCTCCATCACCCGCTCCGTTACTTGCTCCGTCACCCGACGTCGTCAATCGCCCTCTATCAGCCAGTCAAGGCTCCAACACCTCTGCTGAGGGGAGTTGTCGCTCATTGGCATCTTCCGCTCGTTCAGATGCTCCTTCTCCTGCTACTCCTCTTCTCGGATTCCGTCAACAGTCTTTCTTGGAATCCGTATCCAAGAGACAACAGTTTGCGAGCACGCACCCGACGGTGCAAAAGCTGAACGTCCTCCTGTCCAAGTTGCTGGTGCTGCAGTCCCTCCCTTTCCAACTGGTGGACTCAGCACCTTTCCGAGAAATGATGGCTTGTGCCGCGCCGCGGTGGAGAGTGCCAAGCCGTCATTTCTTTGCCCAAAAGGCAGTGCCAGCCCTGCATTCACATGTAGAAGAGATGGTGGGCCAGTCTTTGAGCATGTCGGTCTCTGCCAAAGTGCACGGCAGCGCCGACGTGTGGAGCTGTAACTACGGTCAGGGACAGTACATGTCATTTACGGCCCACTGGGTGAACGTGGTGCCGGCACAGCCGCACCAGCAACTTGGACAGGTCACGACGCTTTTGCCTCCACGTTTGCACGTCCTTGGTCCAGCAAGCATGTCCGCCTCTACCACCTCTTTTTCCGCCGTGTCCTCAGCCGCCACCCCCGTGCCAAGTCCCATTACCCGACCGGCATATCACATGTGCAGGGCGCAACGGTGTCACGCTGTGCTGCACCTGGTATGCCTTGGCGAACGTAGTCACACAGGGGAGGAACTGCTGAGTGTAATGAACAGAGAAATCGACAGATGGCTGTCTCCGCGCAAACTAAAAATCGGAACCATGTTGACTGACAACGGAAAGAACATGGTGTCTGCTCTGCGTCAAGGAAGGTTGTGCCATGCGCCATGCATGGCTCACGTGTTCAATCTGGTTGTCAAGCGGTTCCTAAAATCCACCATCCCACTGCAAGACATCCTTAAAATGTCACGTAAACTGTGCATGCATTTCAGCCATTCCTACACCGCAAAGAACACCCTCATTGAGCTGCAGCGGCAGAACGGAATTCCACAGCATCGCCTGATCTGCGACGTTGCAACAAGGTGGAATTCAACCCTACACATGTTAGACCGCCTTTACGAGCAGCGAAAGGCCATCACCGATTTCCTGATGTTACAAGCGGATAAAGGTACTCCCCTGTGTAACTTAGATGTCAGCCATTGGCAGCTCATGCGTGACACCTGCCGCTTGCTCAGGCCCTTTGAGGAGGCCACGCTATTCGTGAGTCGGCAGGACTATGGGATGAACGACGTCATTCCTCTGTTGCACGTCCTGGAACAAATGCTGTTAACAATGGCTGGTCAGGGTGCGGTAGACGTGGCGCACAGATCTCAACGCCACATGACCCCTGTGGGGGCAGGACAGGAAGAAGAGGAGGAGGTAGAGGAGGACATTTGTGCTCAGGAATTATTGAGTGAAATGGGTGGTTTTTCCACTCAGCGGACAGGAGTGGAGGAGCAGGAGCATCTGGTAGAGGAGGAGGAGGAGACAGAGGACCCAGACGCACCGTGGCAGTATGCTGTGGAGATGGAGGCAGGGAGTCCCTCGCATTCCTTGGCACAAATGGCCCATAGCATGCTCGGTTGCTTGCGTAGCGACAGCCGAATAATAACCATCAGACAGAGGGATGACTTTTGGCTGTCCACCTTGTTGGACCCTCGCTACCGGTCCAAAATGGTGGCCTTTTTCACACCTGCTGAGAGGGAGGCCAAAATTACGTACTATAAAAACCACCTATGTAGTCAGTTGGTCTCTGCCTTTGTGCGCCAACGTCCATCCTCAGACACTGTGGGCCCTGTGCGCTCGCGTTCCGCTGGCATGGCAGCAGGGGAGGGGTGGGGTGGTAGGAGCAGTGGCAGCTCCACCAGCAGCGGCTGCCTCAGTCTGCAGTCGATGATGAGTAGCTTTCTTCACCAGCGCAGTGAGGAAACTACTAACCAGCCGCAGCAGCAGCAGCAGCATCAGGTGGACCTGGAGCAGGAGCTCAAACAACAGGCTTGGGCCTACTTGGACAGCACCCTGCCAACCGAGGTAGACAATCCCCTTGACTACTGGGCAACGAAACTTGACCTTTGGCCCCAACTAGCTGAATTTGCCCTTGAAAGGCTGTCATGCCCGGCCAGTAGCGTGGCATCGGAGCGCGTGTTTAGTGCGGCAGGAGGTATTGTAACTCCGCGGAGGACACGACTGTCCACCCAAAGTGTGGAGAGACTCACGTTTGTGAAAATGAATCAGGCGTGGATTAGTCTGGATTTCAAACCACCAGTTCCTGACACAACTGACTAAATCCGCCATGAATCATGCCTCAAACATGTGCCACTTTCAGGTCTCCTCACACTGCTGGTGTGTTTAATTTTTTGACATAGGGTGCTGGCAGATTACGGGCCTCCTATAGCTGCTGCCAGGCCCCTAATCTGCCATAGGCCCCTATATACCGCCTCCTCATGCTGCTGCCAAGTCCAGAGTCTGTCATGGGTCCCTGTATGGCCTCCCATTGCTGCTGTCTCCATCGCCACACTCTGCTGCCATGTGCCACTTTCAGGTCTCTTCACACTGCTGGTGTGTTAAATTTTTTGACATAGGGTGCAGGCAGATTACGGGCCTCACATAGCTGCTGCCAGGCCCCTAATCTGCCATGGGCCCCTATATACCGCCTCCTCATGCTGCTGCCAAGTCTAGAGTCTGTCATGGGTCCCTGTACGGCCTCCCATTGCTGCTGTCTCCATCGCCACACTCTGCTGCCATGTGCCACTTTCAGGTCTCCTCACACTGCTGGTGTGTAGAATTTTTTGACATAGGGTGCTGGCAGATTATGGGCCTCCTATAGCTGCTGCCAGGCCCCTAATCTGCCATAGGCCCCTATATACCGCCTCCTCATGCTGCTGCCAGGTCCAGAGTCTCTCATGGGTCCCTGTACGGCCTCCCATTGCTGCTGTCTCCATCGCCACACTCTGCCATGTGCCACTTTCAGGTCTCCTCACACACTGCTGGTGTGTAGAATTTTTTGACATAGGGTGCTGGCAGATTATGGGCCTCACATAGCTGCTGCCAGGCCCCTAATCTGCCATGGGCCCCTATATACCGCCTCCTCATGCTGCTGCCAAGTCCAGAGTCTGTCATGGGTCCCTGTATGGCCTCCCATTGCTGCTGTCTCCATCGCCACACTCTGCTGCCATGTGCCACTTTCAGGTCTCTTCACACTGCTGGTGTGTTAAATTTTTTGACATAGGGTGCAGGCAGATTACGGGCCTCACATAGCTGCTGCCAGGCCCCTAATCTGCCATGGGCCCCTATATACCGCCTCCTCATGCTGCTGCCAAGTCCAGAGTCTCTCATGGGTCCCTGTACGGCCTCCCATTGCTGCTGTCTCCATCGCCACACTCTGCTGCCATGTGCCACTTTCAGGTCTCTTCACACTGCTGGTGTGTTAAATTTTTTGACATAGGGTGCAGGCAGATTACGGGCCTCACATAGCTGCTGCCAGGCCCCTAATCTGCCATGGGCCCCTATATACCGCCTCCTCATGCTGCTGCCAAGTCCAGAGTCTGTCATGGGTCCCTGTATGGCCTCCCATTGCTGCTGTCTCCATCGCCACACTCTGCTGCCATGTGCCACTTTCAGGTCTCTTCACACTGCTGGTGTGTTAAATTTTTTGACATAGGGTGCAGGCAGATTACGGGCCTCACATAGCTGCTGCCAGGCCCCTAATCTGCCATGGGCCCCTATATACCGCCTCCTCATGCTGCTGCCAAGTCTAGAGTCTGTCATGGGTCCCTGTACGGCCTCCCATTGCTGCTGTCTCCATCGCCACACTCTGCTGCCATGTGCCACTTTCAGGTCTCCTCACACTGCTGGTGTGTAGAATTTTTTGACATAGGGTGCAGGCAGATTACGGGCCTCACATAGCTGCTGCCAGGCCCCTAATCTGCCATGGGCCCCTATATACCGCCTCCTCATGCTGCTGCCAAGTCTAGAGTCTGTCATGGGTCCCTGTACGGCCTCCCATTGCTGCTGTCTCCATCGCCACACTCTGCTGCCATGTGCCACTTTCAGGTCTCCTCACACTGCTGGTGTGTAGAATTTTTTGACATAGGGTGCTGGCAGATTATGGGCCTCCTATAGCTGCTGCCAGGCCCCTAATCTGCCATAGGCCCCTATATACCGCCTCCTCATGCTGCTGCCAGGTCCAGAGTCTCTCATGGGTCCCTGTACGGCCTCCCATTGCTGCTGTCTCCATCGCCACACTCTGCCATGTGCCACTTTCAGGTCTCCTCACACACTGCTGGTGTGTAGAATTTTTTGACATAGGGTGCTGGCAGATTATGGGCCTCCTATAGCTGCTGCCAGGCCCCTAATCTGCCATAGGCCCCTATATACCGCTTCCTCATGCTGCTGCCAGGTCCAGAGTCTCTCATGGGTCCCTGTACGGCCTCCCATTGCTGCTGTCTCCATCGCCACACTCTGCCATGTGCCACTTTCAGGTCTCCTCACACACTGCTGGTGTGTTACATTTTTTGACATAGGGTGCAGGCAGATTACGGGCCTCACATAGCTGCTGCCAGGCCCCTAATCTGCCATGGGCCCCTATATACCGCCTCCTCATGCTGCTGCCAAGTCCAGAGTCTGTCATGGGTCCCTGTATGGCCTCCCATTGCTGCTGTCTCCATCGCCACACTCTGCTGCCATGTGCCACTTTCAGGTCTCTTCACACTGCTGGTGTGTTAAATTTTTTGACATAGGGTGCAGGCAGATTACGGGCCTCACATAGCTGCTGCCAGGCCCCTAATCTGCCATGGGCCCCTATATACCGCCTCCTCATGCTGCTGCCAAGTCCAGAGTCTCTCATGGGTCCCTGTACGGCCTCCCATTGCTGCTGTCTCCATCGCCACACTCTGCTGCCATGTGCCACTTTCAGGTCTCTTCACACTGCTGGTGTGTTAAATTTTTTGACATAGGGTGCAGGCAGATTACGGGCCTCACATAGCTGCTGCCAGGCCCCTAATCTGCCATGGGCCCCTATATACCGCCTCCTCATGCTGCTGCCAAGTCTAGAGTCTCTCATGGGTCCCTGTACGGCCTCCCATTGCTGCTGTCTCCATCGCCACACTCTGCTGCCATGTGCCACTTTCAGGTCTCTTCACACTGCTGGTGTGTTAAATTTTTTGACATAGGGTGCAGGCAGATTACGGGCCTCACATAGCTGCTGCCAGGCCCCTAATCTGCCATGGGCCCCTATATACCGCCTCCTCATGCTGCTGCCAAGTCCAGAGTCTGTCATGGGTCCCTGTATGGCCTCCCATTGCTGCTGTCTCCATCGCCACACTCTGCTGCCATGTGCCACTTTCAGGTCTCTTCACACTGCTGGTGTGTTAAATTTTTTGACATAGGGTGCAGGCAGATTACGGGCCTCACATAGCTGCTGCCAGGCCCCTAATCTGCCATGGGCCCCTATATACCGCCTCCTCATGCTGCTGCCAAGTCCAGAGTCTGTCATGGGTCCCTGTATGGCCTCCCATTGCTGCTGTCTCCATCGCCACACTCTGCTGCCATGTGCCACTTTCAGGTCTCTTCACACTGCTGGTGTGTTAAATTTTTTGACATAGGGTGCAGGCAGATTACGGGCCTCACATAGCTGCTGCCAGGCCCCTAATCTGCCATGGGCCCCTATATACCGCCTCCTCATGCTGCTGCCAAGTCCAGAGTCTCTCATGGGTCCCTGTATGGCCTCCCATTGCTGCTGTCTCCATCGCCACACTCTGCTGCCATGTGCCACTTTCAGGTCTCTTCACACTGCTGGTGTGTTAAATTTTTTGACATAGGGTGCAGGCAGATTACGGGCCTCACATAGCTGCTGCCAGGCCCCTAATCTGCCATGGGCCCCTATATACCGCCTCCTCATGCTGCTGCCAAGTCTAGAGTCTGTCATGGGTCCCTGTACGGCCTCCCATTGCTGCTGTCTCCATCGCCACACTCTGCTGCCATGTGCCACTTTCAGGTCTCCTCACACTGCTGGTGTGTAGAATTTTTTGACATAGGGTGCTGGCAGATTATGGGCCTCCTATAGCTGCTGCCAGGCCCCTAATCTGCCATAGGCCCCTATATACCGCTTCCTCATGCTGCTGCCAGGTCCAGAGTCTCTCATGGGTCCCTGTACGGCCTCCCATTGCTGCTGTCTCCATCGCCACACTCTGCCATGTGCCACTTTCAGGTCTCCTCACACACTGCTGGTGTGTTACATTTTTTGACATAGGGTGCAGGCAGATTACGGGCCTCACATAGCTGCTGCCAGGCCCCTAATCTGCCATGGGCCCCTATATACCGCCTCCTCATGCTGCTGCCAAGTCCAGAGTCTGTCATGGGTCCCTGTATGGCCTCCCATTGCTGCTGTCTCCATCGCCACACTCTGCTGCCATGTGCCACTTTCAGGTCTCTTCACACTGCTGGTGTGTTAAATTTTTTGACATAGGGTGCAGGCAGATTACGGGCCTCACATAGCTGCTGCCAGGCCCCTAATCTGCCATGGGCCCCTATATACCGCCTCCTCATGCTGCTGCCAAGTCCAGAGTCTCTCATGGGTCCCTGTACGGCCTCCCATTGCTGCTGTCTCCATCGCCACACTCTGCTGCCATGTGCCACTTTCAGGTCTCTTCACACTGCTGGTGTGTTAAATTTTTTGACATAGGGTGCAGGCAGATTACGGGCCTCACATAGCTGCTGCCAGACATGTAATCTGCCATGGGCCCCCGTACCGACTCCTCATGCTGTGACGTTGCAACAAGGTGGAATTCAACCCTACATATGTTAGACCGCCTTTACGAACAGCTAAAGGCCATCACAGATTTCCTGATGTTAAAAGCGGATAAAGGTACTCCCTGTGTAACTTAGATGTCAGCCATTGGCAGCTCATGTGTGACACCTGCGCTTGCTCAGGCCCTTTGAGGAGGCCACGCTATTCGTGAGTCGGCAGGACTATGGGATGAATGAGGTCAAATCGGCCATGGGCCCCCGTACCGCCTGTTCACGCTGATGCTGGTCCCACAGTGTGACCTGGGTCCCTGTACGGCCTTCCATTGCTTCCACTCTGCCATGTGCCACTTTGAAATCTCCTCACACTCCTGCGGTTGTCCATTTTGTCATAGGTTGCTGGCAGATTACAGGCCTTCCATAGGTGCCACCAAGCCCCATATCGGCCATGGGCCCCCGTACCGCCTGGTCACGCTGCTGCTGGGCCCATAGTGTGACCTGGGTCCCTGTACCGCCTCCCATTGCTCCCACTCTGCCATGTGCCACTTTCAGGTCTCCTCACGCTCCTGCTGGTTTCCATTTTGTCATAGGTTGCTGTATGGCCTCCCATTGCTGCTGCCTCCACCGCCACACTGTGGCTCCAAACACTGGTTTTGGCCCCGTGACTGGCCAAAGGAGTGAAGTGTGCAGTGATTCTAAGATCGACGGCACTCATCTGCATGTCATACTGACAGACAGTATTATTTCTCTTCCCCAGCAGACTCCAAGGGCATTTAAATTAAAGGTACAGTGTTCTGCACTAATATTAAGTCTCTCTGAAGCCTAGAAACACCCTTTTTTAAGTTAAATTCACAGCGAATTTATTCGACTCGAATCGAATATTGTCCACGAATTCGCCGAATCAGTCGAATCGAATTTTTCATTTCTTCGCTCATCTCTACTGAGCACTGTACTCACCTATTTTCAGCACGCAGTCACCTGATCACCTGTGTCAGCCAGCTTAAACTGTGGGAAAGAGAAGAGTGCACTTGACAACAGCTGGGAATTCTGAGAGCAGTGACGTCACCCATAGGCTTCCATGTCCATGCTGTTGTCTGCGCTCCCTCTTCTCCCCTGCAGCTGCTGCTGTCTGACAGGAGAACTAGATCACGTGATCAGACCAGAGTGGGCTAAAAGTAGGTAAATACATACATCTTTTTTTTTTTCTTTATAAAGATAAAGCATCTTTATTAAGGCTGGGTTACACTGTATGTGCATTGGGGCACTGCGGTGAAATTCATTCTAAGTGGCACCACAACTCATGTCAGCCACAGCACAACTCACAGAATGTCACTACCGCTGCATTACAAGAAAAAAATGCATGTACCTTTTTTTTGCAGCATAAGGGTGCATTTGGAATACATAGAAATGATGAAATGTATGGTAGTCTATTAATTCAGCCAAAAGCCCAGATGCCATGTCTGAATGTATGACAATATAGGGATGGGTGGGAAGTGGTTTCACTCTCTCTGGTGGATTTTCCATTGAATTTACATTGCAGAGAATGCAGCGGGAAGCGTAAGATTTCAGTAAAAAGGGTGGGTGCAGATGGGAACTCCAGCTGGTAAATTTCACCACTGCAGAGCCATCGGGTGTTTGGCATATTTATATCTACTGTAACTAAAAAAGAAATATCAGAGATGGGTGAGACAACTTTTGATTATCACATCTAATATTCTATTACTTTTTCTCCTTTAGGTGTGCCTCGCATCACATCCTGCCATTGATCAACTACTGGCAATAAAAATGGTCCCAAAACCTCCCTGGCCTCTTAAGAGCTTTGACAGAACACCAAGCCATGGAAGCGATGGAGGGTAGCAAGTTCTTCCCACAATTATATGCTACTTTTTAGACAGAGATAAACAACTTTATCTTTCACTTATTTTGCTGGACTTTTAGGAGAGTCCAAATCAATTAGAATATCACATCTCCTACCCATTATAGCTCCCCAATCACTTGTGTTGGTAAATGTTAATGAACCTGACTGGTTCTGTAACCTTGAAGAGCTTTTTATCCAAGCAGGTTGTTCGGTTCTTGCTGCTTGGAGAAAGGATCATAATGTCTTCAACATCACAGAACAAGCCCTGTAAATGTGACTATTACTAGCTATAAAATAACCTGAATAAATGAGACCCTTCAAAGACATGTTACTAAATTTTCACTGGAACTCTCCAAATGTGAGGAGACAGAGGTGAAGAGTTAAATATGGACTTCCATAGTGAATAATGAATGCATTATCATTTTTATGTTTTATCCTCTTCCAGCCATACCTTTGCTATGACATGGAGTATGTGAATGGTCAATGGTGTGACCCTCGATGATTTCCTAACCCAGAGGAAACCTCTGGATAATGACACCGTAAGGTACTACAATGGGTCTAGTTGGTAGTGGGGAGGGAGGTAGAACATACAATTTTAGATAGATTACTTTTAAGCTATGGGGCCTCTATATTTAAGGGGGTCATGGGACGTGCTTACTTTCCCTAACCACCGCCAGGTACACTAGTCAGGAGCCTTACTCCTATGTTTTAATTGGTTCAATATTTTTATTTAGAAAATGCAAAGGGAATAGGGAAGGAGGATAGCTGAGATGCCAAACATTGCCTGTATTGTTTACCTAGAGAAGTAATGCTACCTATTGGGCCTGAATTCATACCCTGACCAATGGAGTCTGCCAAAAACCATGGGAGGGACCCATAGACTTGAGATCATAGCTTGATCTTTCAAACAATATACTCTAATATCCATGGGTAGTTTTAGTCTGACATTACTTATGAGTTGGGATTTGGGAAGATCTCTAGTGAGATTGGTATAATGAAGGCATTCATGGTTGCAGTGCAGTGCAAGGTCCACATACACTGTCCGAGCTCTCTCCCCCTGCAAAGAACTTGCCCATAGAATTACTGGGAGTCAGATACAACTGACTGGATTGTACAGGATGCCAGGGATGGGTCTTGGACAGGGGGTATATATCTCCATCTTTTGGGTTGTGGTTTCTTTAAGAGGGACGAAAAGAAGAAATTTTGGAGTACTGAGGAGTTCTCACCCATGAAGGGTTCCAGGGTGATCAAATTAAAAAGGAGTTAACGGATTTATGGTTTTCTCAGGATTGGTAAGTGCTCATTTGGGACCTAATAGCTCCCGCTGATGCCTCTGTGTCATGGGAGAGCAGGGAGCAAGCTGCTGCAGATATGCACAATGCTGGATTGTGTGGTAAGTATGTAATTGCTATGCATTCTAAAGTGTTTCACATTTGTGAAACACCATTCATTTTGTTAACCACTTGCCGCTCCAGAGCAGTAGATTTACTGCAATGGAGCGGCATGGGCAGGGTCAGTGACATACATATACATGGCACCTACCAGGTCTGTAGGCACACATGCGTGCCTCCTGCTGACCTGTGCTGTCATTGGTGACAGCACAAGTTTGTCAGTATGTTCCAGACAATGATTTTGGCCAGGACCTTGCTGATTGGCTATAGTCTTTTGTAGACACAGACACAGGATGTTCTAGGTTCTAGGTGAGAGTCGCTGCGCATCGCTGGATCGGATCAGGCTCAGGTAAGGATAAGGGAGTGCTGGGGGGATCTTGTAGCAGAGAAGGTGTTTTAACCTTAATGCACAAAGTGCATTAAGGTAAAAAAAACTTTGAGGCATTAGAACCGCTTTAACAACACCCCTTGACCTTTTTTAGCTGTTTTTCACTGAAGACCTCTACAATTTGGTTGTGGAGCAAACTATCCTTTATGCTAACCAGTACATCCCTGCCTACCCAAATTTATACTTTGGCAGGCCATTCAGGTAGAAACCTCTCATGGTTTCTGAATTTAAAACTTTTTTTCGGTCTAACCCTTAACATGAGTATTACAAAAAAGAATAAATTATGGTCCTATTGGTCCACAGACCTGATTCATCATATGCCTGTGTTCTCTTCTGCAATGTTCAGAAACCACTATGAGACAATAATGTGTTTTATGCATTTTAGTGAAAATACCCTTTGTCGCCCTTGGAGTGACTCTGAATATGATCGGCTCTACAAACTACCTCTCTGAAAAATTTGCAAATATTTCTAGCCAAGCACACCCTTGGGTGATGCTTGGCTAGATATATAGGTTCAGCTCCCACCTGAATCTGGTGACACCTCCGTTTATACCCAGAACACTTCGACACTCTGAGAATATTTTTTATGGGTTTTATTGAAGAAGACAAACCCTGAAAAAGAACTAGCTGATTTAACACAGGTAATGTACATAAAACACAGATACCACTTTGCATAACACAGTTAGTAAGAAATCACTCTTCACCAAAGACTCCAAAAACTGACTAGTATCACATGAGAGTGACATTGACACATGAAACAATACCTGTTAATGAGGTTTAGCAGCTTATTGACATTTGTTATAGGAGTACTATCTAGAGCAGAAATATCCTACCTAACCACTGGCCAGTGGGATGAAATTTAAAGTCTCTCAACGTTGCGGCCCTTAATTCAATGGAAGAGTACTCACTCTCTGCATGGGAGAGTATTTGTAATCCAGGGGTAGCAGGATAGCACATTCTCATTTAGGCAGAATCTTCCAGTGAACATTGCAATAGAAAGAAACAACACTTCAACAAAATGTTTACCATACAGGTGAAATCCTGATATACTGACACTTGCTCAGTATATTCAAAGCAGCAAGCTTCTGTGAGGACTTTAAACTAAACACACTCTTCAGCCAAAGCACAAGTCTTGAGGAGACAATCACCAGTAATATAGAGACAGAGTTCTCTCATCAATCAGCAACAGGAATAGCTAATTCTGAGCAGCTTGGGCTTTCCAAGATCTGTGTCACTCTGAGAATTAGAGAGCAGGCTTTCTCATGACCATTCTCCAGAGATGATCAGCAAATGCAGGAATATCAAAATCTCCTTTCATTACAGAGTACTCACTGTTTCTGGATTGTCCTCTAGATAGCATTAGACAGTAGTAGAAATCCTCTCTCTTTCAGCAGCTCCAGACTTTGAGAGACACATGCACTTGAGTGGCTGTAATCCTGAGTATCAAGCAGGACAATCCTTGATTTGCACACTGTCCTCCTGCAACAATTCCTCTGCTACACACTCTCAGCCCAGCCCATGGGCTCTAGCAGCACAGAGAGTGATACTCTGTGACTTTACACCAGGAACCCTTGCTCCATGCGGTCCCGTGAAAATGTCTGCCTCCCCACATGTGCTTCTTCTTCCTTTTTCCTCTCTCCTTTTCTCCACAGCCAATCATACGTTCAGCTGCAACAGTGCTGCTATGGGTGGATCCTTCTCAGCTGTAGTAACAACCAATCAGAGCACAGTCCTGCTTTTCCTGTCTGTCACTCACAAAGAGAGAAAAGAAAAAAAATGCTTTGAAACTGCTGTTTAAGATTTAAAGCAACCAGCACATCTCTACATATGTATATGCCCCAACAAAACATCTGCGTAGACGAGTCCCTCATACATTTCACTGACAGGCTTAAAATCAACCAGTATCTCCCATGCAAGCGTGCTGATCTCAAAATGTATAAACCCTGACTGTCCAGACTACATGGGGAGCAGTGGCAAGACAGTATGGGACTTGATGTTGTCTTTTTTTCAAACGGGGTACCATTTGTATGTGCACCGTGAGGCCTAATTGCCTAATCCCCCAACAGCCCGTTAACACCCAACTTAGAAAGGGGAGAAAGCTTGCTTGTGGAATGGTAAAATACTCACAGTGAAGTGGAAGGACAAACAAGATGTATTCATCCTGCCTTCCATTCTCACAGACACGACGGTGCAATTTAACACAGCATCTGGCATAAAATACCTTCTGGGTGTCTAAGAAAAGGGTCATTTGGGGGTGTCTTAACTTTCCTTTCATTTTAGAGCCTCCAAAACTGTGATAGGTAGTCAGGAAGTGAAATGAGGAAATTGCGTCCTTTGAAAACCTGAAAGTGGTCATTGATTTTGGACCTCTGTACGCAGCTAGGCTCCTAAAAAGTCTCACACATGTTGTATCCCCATAGTCAGAAGAAGTACCAGAATGTGTTTTGAGTGTGATTTCACATATACCCATGGCATGTGTGAGAAATAGTGAGTGAGAAGTGACAACTTTGTGTAAAAAAAAAAAAAATAATTTGTCATTTTCCAAAAATTTGTGACAAAAAAAAAAAATCTTCCATGGACTCAACATGCCCCTCATCAAATACCTCTGGGTGTCTACTTTTCAAAAAGGGGTCATTTGGAGGAGGGTTTGTACTGCCCTGCCATTTTAGTACCTCAAGAAATGTGATCAGTCAGAAAGTAAAAGATGCGTAAATTCCAGCATCTATACTATAGTTTGTAGACGCTATAACTTTTGCACAAACCAATTAATATATACTTATTGGGTTTTTTGTACCAAAGACATGTAGCAGAATACATTTCAGCCTAAATTTATGAGGAAATTGTCTTTTGTTGGATGTTGTTTATAACAGAAAGTAGACTTTTTTTTCAAAATTATCAGACTTTTTCGTTATATCTCAAAAACAAAACACCCAGTGGTGATCAAATACCACCAAAATAAAGATTTTTGGTGTGAAAAAAAATAATATAAATTTCATTTGCGGTAAAGTGTTGCATGATTGAGTAATTGCCAGTTAAAGTAGTGCTGTTCTGTGCTGAATAGCGAAAAAATCCTCTGGTCAAGAAGAGGGTAAAATCATCCGGAGGTCAAGTGGTTAAAGAATAACTCCACTTTTTTATTGAGAAAAAAAATCCCCTCTGGATGATCAACATACATTGCAAGTATTTTAATAATTGTTTTGCAAATTCCGGTCTGTTGCTCCTCTGAAAAAAAAGCTGTATGTTTGATTATGCCATGTGCAAACTGAATCTGAATGTGAGTGACTTTTTCATTATTGCCAACAAACCCACGCTGTGGCCAATCACAGCTCAGATCAGCAGGGGGCGCAATCACCCCAAAACTGGAAGCAGCTGATGCACTTGCAGTGTTCTAATGAGGAAAATAAAAAGGTAAAAAATTACTCTTGCGCTATTTTCAGTTAAATGTGACACAATACAGTAACTGTGATATATACAGTGCATCCAGAAAGTATTCGCAGTGCTTAACTTTTGCCACATTTTGTTATGTTACAGCCTTATTCCAAAATGGATTAAATTCATTTTTTTCCCTCAACATTCTACAAACAACACCCTATAATAACAATGTGAAAAAAGTTATTTTTGAAATCTTTGCAATTTAATAAAAATAAAAAACCAAAAGAACCCCACATGTACATAAGTATTCACAGCCTTTGCTCAATACTTTGTTGAAGCACCTTTATCACCAATTACAGCCTCAAGTCGTTTTGAGTATGATGCTTCAAGCTTGGCACACCTATTTTTGGGCAATTTCACCCATTCTTCTTTGCAGTAACTCTCAAGCTCCATCAGGTTGGATGGGGAGCGTCGGTGCACAGTCATTTTCAGATCTCTCCAGAGATGTTCAATTGGGTTCAAGTCTGGGCTCTGGCTGTGCTTAGGGTCATTGTCCTGTTGAAAGATGAACCATTGCCCCAGTCTAAGGCCCAGAGCGCTCTGGAACAGGTTTTCATCAAGGATGTCTCTGTACATTGCTGCATTCATCTTTCCTTCAATCCTGACTAGTCTCCCAGTTCCTGCTGCTGAAAAACATCCCCACAGCATGATGCTCCACCACCATGCTTCACTGTAGGGATGGTATTGGCCAGGTGGTGAGCGGTGCCTGGTTTCCTCCAGACATGATGCTTGGCATTCAGGCCAAAGAGTTCAATCTTTGCTTCCTCAGACCAGAGTTTTGTTTCTCATGGTTTGAGAGTCCCTCAGGTGACTTTTGGCAAACTGCAGGCGGGCTGCCATTTGCCTTTTACTGAGGAGTGGCTTCCCTCTGGCCACTCTACCATACAGGCCTGATTGGAGTGCTGCAGAGATGGTTGTTCTTCTGAAAGGTTCTCCTCTCTCCATAGAGAAATGCTGGAGCTCTTTCAGAGTGACCATTGGGTGCTTGGTTACCTCCCTGGCTTAGGCCCTTCTCCCTCAATCGCTCATTTTAGCCAGGCGGCCCGCTCTAGGAAGATTCCTGGTGGTTCCAAACTTCTTCCATTTATGGATGATGGAAGTCACTGTGCTCATTGGGACCTTCAATGCTGCAGAAATGTTTCTGTACCCTTCCCCATTGAATGAATTTTATTAAAAATATTGCACTTACATGTTTAAACACCATTAAAATCACATATGAAGTAAACAATCACAGACTGTACTTCTGCATATGCCACTTCCGGTTCACGTCTGCCTCTGGCCACATTTTTGCAAAGTTTATGAAAAGCAAGATATGACTAAAAATACATTAAAAATAATGTTAGGGCACATAAATACCATATATTGCCCAATTGTTTAGTAAAATAAATAATGCTTTAATAGCCTCTACAAGTCACCAGTTTAGAGATAACAGTAAGTAATGGACCTAGAACTATTGCTCTCACTCTGACATCCACAGCGACATACTGTATAACATATGTAACAGAATTGACATCTTTGTGCATAGGTGCCAAGATCACATGCATTTATGTATGTATGTGTGTGTATATGTGCATGTATGTGGGGGTGAGCTTAAGAAATATTTCTGGGTGATTTTTTTGTGCTTGGGTGTAACTTTAATTTTTTACACTTTTGTTTACAGTTTTTTACTACAGTTTTTTTACTACTGATGAGCAGAAAAAGTCAGGCAGATCACAAGTTAACAATTACTGATATAGATAATGTACCTAACTGATTATTAAAACTTCATTTTTTGGAGTAATATATTTTGAAAACTGTCTTTTTATTGATTGAAAAGGTATACAGAACAGATAAGGTAAGAATCCACAATGTCTCACAATCAAGACCAGAGTGGGTGTACTGTGCTTCCATAACAAATAGAATGAGCATGTACCAATGTGGGTGATCTACCTTTCAAAGAATACAGCAGGGAGCACAACAATCAAAACATCAAATGGCAATCGCAGTATAACATGAGAGAAATAAGTAGTGCAGACATAGAGCACGCATACAGACTGTAATATGACATTATCAGGTAGGCATTTTAAGTAAATAACGGTGGATACCTGAAAATGAAAAATAGAAGACAGGAGAGGAAGGAGAAGGGAAGAGGAAGAAAAGGGTATCCGATGCACTCCATGACCCATCCCCCAAGGCAGAAATGATGACTGGTCAAGGAGGATATTCAAAGGTGTGCCACAACTCCAAAACACTACTATGCCTGTCTAAAGAGTCATATAAGGAGGCCGTTAGGAATTTCATCCTTTGGACATCACAGAGAAAGCATGAAGCTCCGTCCAGAGAAGGAAGCTCACCACGTTTCCATTGAAGAGCCACCAAGCACGGTGCTGTCTGAGAAGGTGCAATAGCAGCCTTTTAGATGTTTTAGAGAACTTAGAAGGGGGCAAGAGGAAAGTTTTTGGAGTGAATGGGAACCAGTGATCAAAGATTCAAAGGATAAGGACGTGTACTGCTCGCCAATAAGGTTAGCTGCCTTGAGACATATTGTCTGCCAGGTGCAAAGGGTAGCTCCTCTCCCAAAATGTGTTCCCAGTTTGCATATAAAGATGCTTCAGAGGGGGATGGGAAGGTGAGGAAATTAGGACTTTGTAGATTTGGGAGATTAGCTCCTTGCTAGACAGGCCATCTAAGCAAATTCTCCAAACATGGTTAATTTAGAGGGATTGAAGGGATTTTGTCAGAGATTGGGAGTAATGGCAGATTTGCCATATAAAAGCATGCTTAGGAAGGTCATGGGCTCTCTGAAGATCCTGGAAAGACCATATAATCCTAGTTCTGGGATCCACCAAATGGCCATTTTGGAACAGACTTGCTCCTTTCGGAGTATTCAAATGTTACTTTGGATTCTGCATTGGATCGGCGCAATGCTGGGGGTGCGACTCCTTCTCACGACGTCTTGCAGGAGGCACGTATGTGCTCGCTTCTGCAGTCTGCGGGGCTGGTGGACGGTTGGAGGGAACTTCACCCTACTGAGTGTGACTTCACGTTCTACTCCAATCCTCATGACAGTTTTTGTAGAACTGACCACATATTTATACAGGTGCAACATCTTCCATTAGTCAGGTGGATATCTATCCCTTTCTTGCCCTGGTCGGACCATGATCCCCTGGTCCTACTTCTTCGGGTATGGCACGGTGCCCTTTTCATTGGCGTATTAATGAGTCTTTATTGACAACTCAGGTCACCTGTCAGCAAATTGAGTCCTTCATATGGACATATTTTGCGGACAACTCAGGATCTGTTTTTTCAGCAGTGCCCCTATGGGAGGCACATAAAGCTATGGTGCAGGGTCACATTATACAGCAGGCTCAAATGCGGGAGCAGCACCTTTCAGAACTTCCTTCTCTTTTGGCCTTGGCAGATGCTCCTTGGAAGTCACACCTGTCTGCTGCCCATAAATGTACGTGAGACACCCAGTCTGTAGAACTGGACTTACTTGCTTCTTCGGAGGCTGTACAGGCCCAATGTTGTACCAAACATAAGCTTTATACCTGTGCTAATAAGCCGGGTCCGATGCTGGCTAGGAAACTTAATTCTGTGGGGAAACCCTATAAGCCGGTCCAGTTGCAGCTGCCTGTGGGGGGTTGTACTTCCAATCCCCAGTGGATCGTCTCGTGCTTTGCGGACTTCCTTTCGCATTTGTACGCCAAACCGGATTCCTTTCCTGTAGATCAGGCGGAAGCATTTTTTCAGGATTTGCGGCTCCCTGGGTTGTCTGAAGTGGCACAGATAGCCCTCGATGCAAGTGTGTCTGTATCAGAAGTACTTCAAGCTATCAAATCCTTGCAGTCCTCTGCGGCCCTGGGTCCAGATGGCTTCTTGGGCCTCTATTACAAGAAATTTGCAACTCTGTTGGCACTCTTTTTGGCTAGCTACTTCAATTACTTGCGACAAGGCTCTTTGCTGTCTCCGGATGCGCTCAGAGCCATGATTCCTAAGACAACGGAGGATGTGCAGGAACTGCAAGCCTTTCAGCCCAATTCACTTCTTAATGAAGATTCGAAGATATTGGGCAAGACTCTCGGTCTTTGGATCAATAAATATTTGTGTAGCCTGGTCCAAAGGGACCAAGTGGATTTCGTCCCTGGGAGGCAGGCGGGCGACAATGTTCGTAAGGTGGTTCACCTTATACACCTTTTGCAAAATTCTGGGATTCTTAATGTCTTTGGACATACAGTATACAAGGCTTTCAATTCCTTATCCTGGGAATATCTGAGGTTCGTGTTGTCCCATGCGGGATTTTGGTGATTCTATCCTTTCTTGGATTCAGGCTTTGTACTCTTCCCCTTCGACTTCGGTTAAGTATGCAGAGTATTTCTCAGATCCCTTTCCTATTTGGCGAGGGACAAGACAGAGATGTCTTCTGTCTCCGGCGCTCTTTGTCTTGGCGCTTGAGCCGTTGGCCTTAGAGCTCTGGGCTGATTGTAACGTATTGGGGTCCCATATGTGGGATAAAAATTTAAGCTGAGTTTTTTTGCGGAAGATGCCCTCTTGACTCTCACTAATCCCTTGACGACACTCCCAAACGTGCGACGGGTGCTTGTGCATTTCTCCTTGATTTTGGACCTCCCTATAAATTTAGATAAGACTGTCTCTCTCAATATCACCTTGGCCTTGGATTTGGTTTCGTAGTCCCATTTTCCTTACAAATGGGCTTCATCTTCGTTTGAATACTTGGGCATCCATCTGACCCCACTTATGGTGCTTTGTTTGCTGCCAACTATTTTCCATTGCTTCGTTCCGTGTCCTCTCTTATGCGATCTTGGCAATTTCCGTTCTTGTCTTGGATAGGATGAGTTCATTCGCTGAAAATTACTATTCTGCCAAAGTTGTTATATTATTTCCACACCCTTCCAGTACGGGTTCCCTCTTATTTCCTTCGGCTGATTCAGGCAAGGATTATGCGATATATCTGGGCTGACCAGCGCCCCAGAGTCTCTAGAAACACGCTTTTTGTTCATAGGCTGCCTGTAGGCTCATCAGCAGAAGTTGGCCTCCTATTTGTTGTTGGCAACAAGAATGATCGCTCAGGCCTGGAAAAGTACATCTGTCCCTCTTCAGGGGTTGCGGGACCGTATGTCCACTCTGATGCTTTAGGAACAGATGTCGAGTATCCATACTGACTCCCGACGCAAATTTTAGAAAATCTGGGAGCCATGGTTGACACATGTTTTTCCCACGCTCCCCCAGCTAGTCTGGGTCTAGGTTGTTGATCAATATTAGGTGTTCCCGTATCCCTAATGTAGGTCTTCTCTTCTTTTTCTTTTCTTTTTGTCTTTGTCTGATTTTTGTGAGGCGGTAAAGATCTGCCTTTGGTTTACTTCACTGTTGAAGGTGAAACACTATATTTTTCACATTTTCTGTGCCATTGATGGCCCCTGCACGGGCGTGCCTTTTGCACTGCTGGTGTTGTAGCATTGTTTCTTTTGTACCCTATGTGCCATTGACAGCCCCTGTGTGCCTTTTGCTCCAGCTCTTTCTTGTTTAAGATACCGTATTTTCCGGCGTATAAGACGACCCCCTACTTTTCCTGCTAAAATGTAGTGTTTGGGCTATACTCGCCGTATAAGACTACCC
Source organism: Staurois parvus (assembly GCF_062004578.1). NCBI lineage: Eukaryota > Metazoa > Chordata > Amphibia > Anura > Ranidae > Staurois > Staurois parvus. The sequence goes on along the minus strand of NW_028318032.1, from coordinate 890,945 downwards.
CTCTTCCAATGCACACCAGTGGGAGGAATAGTGCCCCATCATCGGTGTCAGTGGGAGGAATAGTGCCCCATCATCGGTGTCAGTGGGAGGAATAGTGCCCCATCATTGGTGTCAGTGGGAGGAATAGTGCCCCATCATTGTATTAGTGGGAGGAATAGTGCCTCATCATTGGCATTAGTGGAAGGAATAGTGCCCCATCATTGGTATTAGTGGGAGGAATAGTGCCCCATCATTGGTGTCACAGCGACGAATCGTGCCCCATCATTGGTGTCAGTGGGAGGAATAGCACCCCATCATTGGTGTCAGTGGGAGGAATAGCACCCCATCATTTGTGTCAGTGAGAGGAATCGTGCCCCATCATTGGTATCAGTGGCAGGAATAGTGCCCTATCATTAGTATCAGTGGGAGGAATAGTGCCCCATCTTTGGTGTCAGTGGGGGGAATCGTACCCCATCATTAGTATCAGTGGGAGGAATAGTGCCCCATCTTTGGTGTCAGTGGGAGGAATAGTGCCCCAACATTGGTGTCAGTGGGAGGAATAGTGTCCCATCATTGGTGTCAGTGGCGGGTGGAATAGTGCCCCATCATTGTTGTCAGTGGGGGGTGGAATAGTGCCCCATCATTGGTGTCAGTGGGGGGGGAGGAATAGTGCCCCATCGTTGGTGACAGTGGGGGGAGGAATAGTGCCCCATCGTTGGTGTCAGTGGGAGGAATAATTCCCCATCATTAGTATCAGTGACACCAATGATGGGGCACTATTCCTCCCACTGACACCAATTACACTTGCTGACCGATGTTCTAGTATGGTGTTGCTGCAGCCAGCATATGTGGTTGCAGCAGCACCTCTACACTGCACACTTACCGGCCGCTCCTTCACTCGATTTTCGCGGGGCCGCTCGGCTCCGCCCCCTCGCCGGTGATTGGCCGCCTGTGTTCCTTTCCTGACCTACAGTTCTGGCGGCCAATCACCAGTGAGGAGGCGGAGCCGAGCAGCCGCACTAACATCCAGTGGCCGAACTGAAGGAGCAGCCGCGCTTCCTGGACCGGATCGTCAGGGGACCGGATCCAGGTAAGAAACAGCAGCCCCTGCCCACCCCTGTGCTTAGTGTCCCTTCCGTTGGAAGGGGGGGGCGGCGGCGGCGGCGGCACCACGCCGCCCCCTAAACAGTGTCAGTATGCCGTATACGGGCGTATAAGACGACCCCCTACTTTGAGAGGATTTTCAAGGGGTAAAAAGTCGTCTTATATGCCGGAAAATACGGTATTTAAAATTAATAAAAATAATTGAAATACAAAAAAGTCCCTGACCATTTTCAAAAAATGCACTGGGTGAAAATGCAGAGATGTGAACCTGTCCCCTAAGAAATCATGTTAAATGGACTGCTGCGCGTTTCTGCAAAATGCAACAGAAAAAGCATAGGTGTGAACCTAGACTTATTAGCGTCACCATTGTCTGGTTTTCATGACTTTTCCATTAAAATACACCAAATAAAAGGAGAAAGGACATTAGTGATGTAGTCTGTTCCCATGTAAAGATAAACTCTGTGCCAGTAAAAGATTGTTGTAGTAACTAAACAGTGTCTTGTAAACAAAAAAAAGATGAGAATAAAGTGTTCATTTATGTGCACTATATGATCTGCTAATAAAACTTACAGAGGAGGCAAGTGTAACCTGGACTGTAGCTAATATTACAGCTTACTGAATTTGATTTTTAGGCTTATTTTCCTTTATTTTTGCCGGGTGATCCTGCCAGTAACACGCATGTCCTGTGTGTGACTCCACTCTATGGAGGAGCAACAGAGACACCTTTGGACAACAGCACTGTCTGGAGAGAGTAGTGTTAGATGGACTAATAGATTTAAGTCAGCCATACACTAAGCCCTGGTTCACACAGGCATATTTGGATGTATTTTGAAGTGCAGTGATTTACATGACATGATAAATAACATGTTCACTATGGATTACCAGAAAGGTTTGTGTCCGAATCTGAACCTGTGTGATATGATTTTTAGGTCTGTAGAGAGAGGGTCATCAACCAGTAGATCGAGACTAGGTGACTGGTAGATTGTGGTCTGGGTATGTTGACCCGTTATCTCACAGCACCAAACAGAGTGCAATGCAGAGGGACTACTTGGAGCTATAGTAGGGAGCAAGAGCTGCATAAGCCGATGCCTCCTCTATAGTGCTGGCTCCTATCCCATGCAGAGTGATACCAACTGCACTCCACCTCTTATCCCCGCAAAGTGGTCTCCAGAGTGGTGCTAGCAGCAAGAAAGAAGAGATCTTCAGGTCATTGTGAAACAATACATTGTGCATAATAATAAAGGGCTGCTTTCACGCTGATGTGCTGCAGTTTACCCACACAGCGGGTGCAGTGCAGTGTACCTGTAGCTTTCCTGTGGATTTGCTGTGCTTATCCATAGACTTCTATTATATCCTGTGGTGAATGCAGGAGTTTTGGTAAGCTATTCTGCACTACAAACAAATAGGATATTAGCGAGCGCTACCACAAAAATTAGCCGCTGGAACACCAAAAGGCAACCAAAACAATCCTTCCAATGTAAATAATAGAAAAATAGGTGCAGCGCTAAAATAAGACAATATGCATATTAAAGTGCAGAGTGATCATTGATAGCATAACCATCTAAAACATAAATGCATTGATATTAAATATATAAAGTGCAAAGAACATCACTCAAAGGTGATAGTGGTAGTGACAAAATATCCCAAAATAAACGCGAGGATCCTTTCCAGGTCACAATCAGCGTGTATGGGTAACTGATCCAGGGGTGACAGATGAAGTAACTAAATGAACAAAATGCGCACTCACCAGAAGTGCGTTTAAAACACGCATTTGAAATTATTCCTGTCTCATCAGGTAAAATCTGGTCATCTGCTCCCAGGTTCGGCCAGGTTCCTATACATCATAGGGTCCTTATGTAGGTGTCACAGCGTCTGGTCACGTCTGTGTCAGGTTTTTCGTGGTCATTTAATGTGTATCACCCTGTAGGGTCATCACTCAGATGGGCTCTGCGAATGACGGCGCTCACAAGGAGAGCCTATTTGCTGTGACAGCATGCTGGCTCTCTTGAGTCTCAGAAGAGGAGTTCTCAGTTGCCACGTAACAAGTGCTCAATAGATGGTTGCAGAGTTCACTGGGTGTTGTAGACAGGTAGGATTCATTACTGAATATTGGATGTACATCAAGGAGCACGTCTTCATCCTCACATTAGACCGTTCCTTCATCAGCTCCTCCTCCGACATGTAAAATTCAATAAAATGCAGAATATAATAGAAGTCTGTGCCACAGTGCAGCTAACCAAGAAAGGTTGCATATGCACTGCATTGCATGCATGGTGCAAGTAAACTGCAGCACATCAGTGTGAAAGCAGCCTTATAGGGGGCTCAGAACAGTAAGGGTTAATTTATATTTGCAGTTTGGGGGTAGTAAAACCCCATAGTTAGGACGTGTTTTTACCACCCCTGCCAGAACCACGCCCCCTTTAGCTGCAGTGGCCAGGGGTTTACACCTTGCATCTGACAAGCATGACCTATTTAAGTTAATGAGGCTGCTCTGCAAGTGCCTTGCAACCTTGTGAAGAACAGAAAACAAGAGATTAAAGCAGGCAGCATTGTGTTGCTTTCTGCATACCTGCTTTAACCACTTGGACTCCGCATAAGCATGCAGTTGCAAGGCGCTTGCAGAGTTGCCCCATTTACTTCAATGGGTTGCAATTGGAAGGCGGTAGCACCCACCAAAAGCAACAGGGGGTTTAATTCCTGCTGTGGCATGTGTACACCCATGGCTGCTGCCCCAGCAGCTAAATGGGGTAGGGATTGGGGGCAGTAAAACTGCCGAATGTAATTAATTAATTAATTAAGGGCTCATTCACAAGTGCAGCAGGCACCGTTGCGCTTTTGAACAGCGATACAAATGTGTTTGACAAGTGGTGAGGAGGAAGCGATATGTTGCCTCCTCATCACCTAATTCAAACCCATGAATGCCGTGCAATGGATGTGATTGCAACATGGTAGTACAGCAACTAGAAGTTTGAATCAGTTGTGAGGAGGCAACACTGTGCCTGGTGATCGTTGACTTCTCCCATGTTGTTTAGGTAAATCTCCACCTCTTTAACCTCTTCACGCTGACCGTACGCAAATATGTGGCCTCCCAACGGCTGAGCCTTGACGCCAAGCGGCTGCATATTCGTGTACCATTTGTAAACAAACACGTGCTGAGAAAGCGCGCCCTGCGTGCTCCCAGCACATTTGTCAGCATCCCACAGAAAGGTCCTGATCTCTCCTTGCGATCAGGACCTTTCCGATCCTGTGACTGCCAGGACAGCCAATCACGGCGGTCACATGACCCTAAACCCTGCCCCGCCTCCTGATGTCAGAAACCCCTCAAAGGGCCTGGAGGCACCAGCGTGAAGGGGTTAAGGTTGCTTTCCTCTGCTATAGAGGTTAATGAACACCATAATGGTTCTGTGTTCACATGTAATCCAATTCCAATGCGTTTTTCAGAGGTTTATAATGTGCTCCTGATGAGAGAGAATCCAAAGCTGTACAAAAATTGCATGAAAAACACATTCCTATGCTGCAACATTTGTCAAGCCATCAAATATACTGAGAATTTTGTTCGCAAATCTAATAGTGCTTTAGCCATATCCAAAAGTCAAAAGCAGGTTGACACCGGTCACACAATGTTTGAATGTAAGACTGGCGTGAGCTTCAGCAGGATAAAGTTCCTATGGTTTGCTCGGGACAGTCTGCTCTTATAAAGCTGGGCACATGCTCAGTGACTGCTTCAAGTGAATGCATTCTGATCAGTGCCTTAGGATATTATTACACATCTAGACTTCACAATATATGTTTCAAAAATATATTAGCCTTGGCACAACTTCAACTAGATTTATTAGCCAACAGGGCATCCTCAGTTCCCAAAGGGTTACAATTTTAAAACAACCAGGTAAGTTGATAACATAGCATAAGCCTTTTTTTTTAAGTCAACCAGGTCTGTAAATGCTGCTTGAATATTTTTAACCACTTCAAGTCTGGATACTTTCACCCCCTTCCTGCCCAGGCCAATTTTCAGCTTTCAGTGCTATCACACTTTGAATGACAGTTGCGCGGTCATGCAACACTGTACCCATATGAATTTTTTAGCATTTTTTTGAGACAGATAAAACTTTGTTTTGGTGGTATTTATTTATCACTGGGAAGTGGTGTTTTTATTATAACATTTTGCAAATAAATAGTCTTTCTTCATAAATATTGGCCAAAATGTATTCATCTGTCTTTTTAGTAAAAAAAAAAATTAACCCAAATTAGTTAATAACCAAAAATTCTAATTTAAAAAAAAAAAATTTAATTTGTATTTAATTTTTTTATATTATTATTATTTTTGGGTTTTTTTTTAACATACTGTCTCCCTAGCAGTACAGTGTCATCATAGTGACACTGTACTACTTGTGGGGGGTGATGAAGATTTTTTTTTTTTTAAATTCACTGATTGCTTTTACATCCATAAAGGCTGTAAAAGCAATCATTTCTCCTTCTCTCTGGCTGCATTCTTGCAGCCATTGAGAAATACAGTGGGCTGTTGTGAATAGTCATGTACCATGTGACCTCTGTGATCATTCACAGATTTCACTAGTAGTAAGCAATGATGTCAGGAAGTGACATCTTGCTTACTACTATTCATGTGATCACTGATTGGCCAATCAGTGATCACATGACGCAGACCTCACACAGAGGTCTCGTACAGCGATCAGGGGAATGTGCACAGGCAGGGAATGCGGGAGGACATTTATAAACGGCCACCCACTCCTGCACTGCTCCCGTCCGGCCGTTTATGTACATGGGCCAGACGGGAAGTGGTTAAGTAAACTCCATCTAACTCATCCATCAATACACCTGAAATGTACAACAGATCAAGTGCTTGATATCAAAATAGTTGAACTTCAAGGTCTGGTTTTTAGGTGTTCCCCTTCACTTAAAAAAAAAACACTTGAAAGGGTTAAAAAGATAAATATTATACTTACCTTTTGTCCAGCTATCCTGGTGCAGGGGGTGATTGTCATTATCCTGATGAGATCCCAAGGCATGGTGAGCACTCCAAATCTTGTGGGAGGATCTATAGCACAGTTTTGGGAGCATCTTCTCAGTGAGATTTAGTGTAATTGTCCATAAACTTGATCTGCACAACCGACGTAGCTATAAACTTTTGTCTTTATTCAGTAAACCACAGTGTAAAAGTTACAGTAACAGGCAGTTGACGTGTTTCAGACTAGACAGCTTTAGTCGTAACTAAAGCCGTCTAGGCTGAAATGCGTCAACTCTTTATTACTGCAACTTTTACACTGTGGTTTACTGAATAAAGACAAAAGTTTATAGCTACGTCGGTTGTGCAGATCAAGTTTATGCACAATTACACTAAATCTCACTGAGAAGATGCTCCCAGAACTGTGCAGATCAAGATCGGTGCAGATCAAGTTTTATAGACCTTAGATTGTACACCCCTTGAGGGTTAGGGACTGATGTGAATGTACAATATATATATGTGTAAAGCACTGCGTAAATGGGCGGTGCTATATAAGAACCTGAAATAAATAAATAAATAAATAATAGACAATTATTATCAGCTGTGTGACTGGAGATCAGGAGCCCGCCAGCTCTATTAATAGAGGTCTGTATGAGTAGTAGCACCACATTTTCTTATCCTCAGTAATAGATTTAGAGTAATGTGTTGTTGGACTATACAACAATTTCCTAAATTAGAATTGATTGGTGGGAAAAATCATAACATAAACATGACTAAATGATAAAATAAAGTTTTTATTTAACTACAAACATAGGAATGTCACAAACAATGAAAAAAAAGATGTCTTCATATTTAATGAGCTATCCAATTGTTACAATGTAGAGGTGTGGTGGATCTGAGGAATTGATTGGCTGGATTTTCCAACCAATTTTCCAGAGATCCACATAAAAATGCTCACTGAAATGCCCTGTGTGCTGTGAACTTGTAGCTGCTGGCCAGGGACTCTTTGGACTCTTTGCTACCTCCTGTGGATTATTTGCCTTAATGGATACTTGCCATCTGCCTGAGGTACAGCCACTTTATAAAGCACTTAGAGAAATCTGTATAGGAATGGGTGTGAGAAGCTACTTTTCAAGGACTATTTCTGTATGTTTGCCTTTCTTCAGTAAAGTTACCATTAACTGTTAATTGCCTGGTCTGAAGTCTCTCTGCATGCACAGTATATCTAAAGAACATTGCTTGCAACACAACAAGGGAACTACGGTAAGTTAGAGGAAGATGCAATACATGGGTCTAACATACGGAGTACTATCCAGTGGAAGACAATGTGTTGTTACTAAGGACTACAGTGTTTATGCCATTGCTTGAGGCAGTCAATAAGCCAGGACAAGGGTGACAGGCAGGGGTAACGTTTCCTTTGGTAATAAAGGGGTGTTGTGCTTGTCCCCTTCACTAGTGTCCATTTCCCTGCATTGTGGACTGGACAGTAAGCCCAGAGTGCCTAGGGACCCAGTCTGAAGTCAAGGAAGAGAGAAAGCACAGTGGTTGGAAAAGAAGAGAGAGAAAAAAGTATTCTATATCCCATAGCAACCATGGAATGTGTCACAGCTTTTATGAATGAAACTCATTCATGACAGTTCAAAGCATTGCTGTTAAAGTGACCATCACTATAACAGCAATCAAAGTGTTAAAAAAAAACCCAGATCCATGCCCCCCAGAATAGTACAGTGCTACTGTGGTGACAAGGAACTACTCTAATGAAAGTATGTGAAAAAAATAATAAAACAAAATTATAAAATGTTTTAAAAAATTTAATACAATTTTGGGTTTTTTTTTAACATATTGTTACTACTAGTCAGTGTCCCTGATCACTGCCACACCAGTCATATGATAACGCTGTACTGTGCTGGTGACAGTATGTAAAAATAAAAAAAAAATTGTGAAAAATTATGCATTTAATTTCTTCATTTTCCCAAACACTGGGACAAAAAATTACAACTTTAAAAAAACTCGCCATGCCTCTTACCAATACCTCAGACTGTCTTCTTTCCAAAAAGGGGTCATTTTGGTGGCACTTGTACTGTCCTGGCATTTTAATAGCCTCAAGAAGTGAGATCAGTACATCAGGACTGATCAATTTTCAAATTTACTGTATATACCATAATTTGTAGAGGCTACAAACGTTTGCACAAACCAATCAATATGCATTCATTGGGATTTTTTTACCAAAGACATGTAGCTGAATACATTTTGGCCTAAATTTAAGAAGAATTTAGATTTTATTTTTTTTCATTGAATATGTTTCATAAAAGAAAGTAGAAAATAATGTTAGTTTTTTTTCATCTATATAATAAAAAATAAAAAACCCAGTGGTGATCAAATACCACCAAAAAAAGCTCTATTTGTGTGGAAAAAAGGTTATATAAATGTCATTTTTTTTTTACAAATTTGCATGACCATGCAATTGCCAGTTAAAATAGCGCAGTGCTAAATAGCGTAAAATGGCCTGGTCATGAAGGGGGTAAAACCTTCCGGAGCTTAAGTGGTTAATGTTGACTATCACATGACCCCAGCTCCCAGCCTGAAGTTCAGGCATTAGTGAGTGCAGTTCCACTTGTCCCCACATGGGCGCTTAAGCCCCACCTACAACCATAATAAAGACACACCTACATCAACACCTCTCAAAACATGCCTCTTGAGTCTTCTGTCCAACCAACATTTTTCATAGGATTCTACCACGATTATTGATATCGTTCAGCAGATAACACCAGCAGGAAGGGCATTAAGAGATCCGGCATCCCTCCACACAGTGTGTAACTGGCTACTGCAGCTGCCAATCCGATCACAGAAATTCAACTGGAATATAGCAGCCAGCTACACATTGTGCAGATCAAGGCTGTGTCTGTACGGGAATCTGATCTCAGTTACGGTGAAGGAAATAAGTATTTGATCCCCTGCTGATTTTGAATGCTTGCCCACTCACAAAGAAATGATCAGTCTAAAAATCGAATGGTAGGTGTATTGTAACACTGAGAGACAGAATAGCAACAAAAAATTCAAAAGAAATGCATGTCTTAGGCCCCATGTACACGGGACACTTCTGGATGATGGAAACTGACTGCTGGAAAACGTAGGTAAAAAAAGTCTGTTTAGCCGCATTTGCATAACGCGCTGATGTGCGTTTATGCGTGTTTATGTGCGTTTGCATTTTAGAAGCGTTTTTTAACCATTTCAATACCGGGCACTTTTACCCCCTTCCTGCCCAGGCCATTTTTCAGGTTTCAGCGCTCTCACACTTTGAATGACAATTGCGCGGTCATGCAACATTGTACCCAAACTAAAATGTTATCATTTTCTTCACACAACTAGAGCTTTCTTTTGGTGGTATTTAATCACCACCGGGATTTTTATTTTTTGCTCAATTAACAAAAAAAGACCAAAATGTTTGAAAAAAAACACGTTTTTCTTTGTTTCTGTTATAAACATTTGCAAATAAATAATTGTTCTTCATAAATTTAGGCCGAGATGTATTCTGCTACATGTCTTTGGTGAAAATAACCAAAATTAGGATGTATTTATTAGTTTGTAGGAAAGTTATAGAGTTCACAAACTATGGTATAGATCTGAATATTGATCAATCCTGAAGTACTGACAGCCAATCTAATTTCTTGAGGTCCAAGAATGTCAGAACAGTACAGATATCCTTCAAATTACTTTTTTGCAAAGTAGACAGTCCGACGTACTTTATAAGAGGCATTGCAAGTTTTTTGAAGTTGTATTTTTTTGTCATAATTTTTCGGAAAATTAAAAAAATTATTTTCACTATTTTTTTTTACATACTGTCACCAGTGCAGTGCAGTGTCATCATATAACTGGCATGGCGGTGATCAGGGGCACTGAGAGTATGAAAAAAAAATATATAATTTTTTTTTTTTTTTTTTTATAATTTTTTATTTTTTATTACATTTTTTTTCTTTTTTTTCTTAAGATTTTTTTTTCATATTTCACTATGACCAAAGTAGTACAATGTTACCATAGTAACATTGTACTAATTTGGGGAAGTGATCAGTATTTTTATTTTTTTTTATACAATTTGCTTATAGCAAAGAATTACTTTGCTATAAGCAAGCATTTACCTGAATGACATCGATTCATTCAGGGTTTTTTTTTTTTTTTGTGCTTAGCTGTGATTTGGCCATGGCTAATCAGATGACACAGCTGGGCTGTGATTGGCCCAGCTTGTGCATGTGATCGCTGTGACCATTCACAGCTAGGCACACTAGTATACAATGGATGGCATGAATGAAGCCATCCATTGTATACAACTGTCATGTGACCTGCTGTGATTGGTCACAGCAGGTCACATGGTACTGGCAACGGGGCCGGTACTCAGATCTGTCATCGGCCATGTCCGAGGTACGCGGCCGGTGACAGATCGCGCTGCTGTGCGGCTCTGCAGGTGCGCAAACTGTGCATGCCCGGGAGGATGCCATATGGCGTCCACCCAGAACGCTGAGGGATTTTGCCGGCCGCCAAACGGCCATTGGCTGGTGTCAGGGAGTGAGGAGCCAGACACACAAGGAGGTGCAATTAAAGGTAGGTTTATTAATATCAAAATAAGACAAGAGCCTATGCAAGTCCAATAGTGGAAATCGCAGTCGGGATCAAGAGTCAGGAAGAATCGTCGCAGAGCCGGGATCAGGAGCCAAGAAGAATCGTCACCAGAGCCGGGATCAGGAGCCAGGAAGAATCGTCACCAGAGCCGGGATTAGGAGCCAGGAAGAATGGTCGCCAGAGCTGGGGTCAGAAGCCAGGAGGAGTCTTAGCCAAAGCCGATTCGGTATCCAGGAAAGCAATGAGTAGCAAAACAGGAGCTTGCTGCTGTGCAAGAGACAGGACACGAATGCAATGGACAGCTACAAACAGCAGACTTATATGTGATAAGCCGCCACCTCCTGGGGGAGGAGCCACAGAGGGCTGAAAGCATAAAGGATCCCACAATGTTTTGCAGACACCTAAGATGGATGCCAGCACATGGAGCAGCACAAGCCCTGAGGAAGGGTAGGACCTTAACAGCCGGGCAGCAAATGGTTAAAGATAAGCACAGGAGAACCTCCCAAATGCCCAGCATGCACTGAAAAGTGGTAAATTATTAACTATTTCAGACTGTTTCAGAGAAATACACAGAGTAGAAGCAGAGACAGCAGTATATGTTGACATTAGCTAGGTGTGAGTTGCTCATTAACATTTCTTTTGTTCCAAGGGTGGGAAGGTGTCTGCTGGAGTGAGTCATTAAAGCCACCTGGCAGGGGGCCTGCAAGAGGAATTTGAGGTGTGAATGGACATTAACATATATCTTCCACTAGACCATCTGGGAATATTAGTGTCATATTGTGCCATATTGGGGCACTCTATTACTGTATATGTGGGTAATGTGTGATATTATGTGCTGGCCTTGTTTTAAATCCCATTATGTTATTTAGGGGGGCACCGCATAGTGTTGTGTGCATATATTAGAAGGTTCTGATGTACTTTTGCAGTGACTAATCTGTGTTTTGCATTATAGACGGCTGTATTGTGAAAGGGACATTTTATATATATCTTGTGTGCAAGGTAATTTTTTAATTGTATTGTTACATCCATATATGAATGAGGGCTAGCAATATAGTGCAATATCAATAACTGCATAATCATTTGATTCCATGTTCTTTATTTTTTTGTTCTAAATTTTTTTTTTTTTTCCCCCAAATCACAAAACCTGGTTTCATGGGGCATTTTACGTTTCCACATCCATGGTCATGAAAATTAAAAGCAGGAATAAAATTCACTTTCTGTCCATTTTCTTCTGCATTATGAACATATCATGACCTCAGTGCCTGAATTGTGGAGTCAGTGTTGAAACATGGCACTTATAGATGATGTTTCTCGATCCTTTAGGACAGCAACATTTTCAAATGCGCCTCAGATTAATTTTAATGTGTACGGTATCTGCGGGAAATGTGCCAAAACATTCAACAGCTATCATGTAACTGTAAAGAGAATAAATAGCAGAAGCAGCACTTTAGTATATTGTACACTGCTTGTAGCTTAAAGGCATAAGTCCACGTTTTGCAAAAAATTGAAAAAATGCACCCTAAGGCACATTATTAAAATAAAAATGTGCATTAGTTCAACGTTTGCATTGTTTACATCTCATCCCCAGGTCCATTCAATAGTATACAGCCTACCGGTCTCCCTGCCGCAAGTATGGTGATGTAATTGTTTACCGATACCGCTGCCATTCAGATCTGTGAATGGATGACACAACTGTGTGGGCAGAGCAACGCAAAGTGGTTTTAAATAAAAAAAAAAACAATAGGGTGCTTTAGAGAGAAGCACCTCGCAAATTTAAGTAAGTGGGGAGGAAGGACGGTTTTGAGGGTGCTGTCAGAATACATTGACCAGTGGCTGCAGATGATGGATTTCTGCTGAGCAGGGATGGCCACACACTGACCAAAATTCATCCAGTCCCTCCTGAATAGGCCGAATTTTGATCTGTCTATGGCCATATGGGTGTAACATGGAAAATGTTCGCAAAGGTGAACTAAACCTTTAATAAACCTCCATTGTCAACTTCTGGTCTCCCTAAATATCATTAACACAGTTGGCAAATACTGTATTGTAGCATCATAATATATTACTATTCATTACATGTTGTGAAATAACCCATGAAGCAAGGTTTACAGAAACCAGAAAACAAATGTAAAGTGAATTTTATATATCTCTATTAAAGTATTATTAACCACTAGCCTACAGGGCACTTATACCCCCTTCCTGCCCAGGCCAATTTCCAGCTTTCAGCGCTGTCACACTTTGAATGACAATTGCGCGGTCATGCAACACTGTACCCATATGAAATTTTTATCATTTTTTGTGACAGATAGCTTTATTTTGGTGGTATTTAATCACCTCTGGGTTTTTTATTTTTTCTTAAATAAACCAAAAACCACTGAAAATTTTGAAAAAAAAAGTTTTTGTTATAAAATGTTGTATATAAGTGATTTTTCTCCTTCACTGATGTGCGCTAATGAGGCTGCAGTGATGGGCACTGATAGGCTGCACTGATGGACACTGATAGGTGGCACTGATGGGCACTGATGAGGAGGCACTGATAGGTGGCACTGATGGACATTGACAGGCTTCACTGATGGGCACTGATATATGGCACTGATATATGGCACTGATAGGTGGCACTGATAGGCGGCACTGACTGGCACTCATAGGCAGCACTGACTGGCACTGTTAGGTGGCACTGATAGGCAGCACTGACGGGCACTGATAGGCAGCACTGATGCACACTGATAGGCGGCACTGACTGGCACTGATAGGCGGCACTGACTGGCACTGATAGGTGGCACTGATTGGAAGCACTGATAGGTGGCGCTGATAGGCATTGATAGGTGGCACTGACTGGCACTGAAATGCAGCTCAGATGGGCACTGATATGTGGCATTGATGTGCACTGGTAGGCACTGATATGTGGCATTGATGTGGCACTGATGGGCACTGGCAGGTGGCATGGATGAGCACTGAGAGCTGGCACTGATGGACACTGACAGGTGGCACTGCTGGGGCTACACAGATCATCAGGGCACACTGATCATCAGTGCCCTGATGATCAGTGTACATGTCCCCTCCGAGGAATGCCGATTACCGGCTCTCCTCTCGAGCTGTTAGCGTGACAGCTCGAGAGGAGAGAAATGCCAATAACCGGCATTTCTCTATTGACATATGATCAGCTGTGATTGGACACAGCAGATTACATGACCGAGCCGACATCTTTCGCTCTTTCCGTGGATCGGTGATCCGCTGTGTCCGAGGGACACAGCGCACTGCCGATTGCTGCGCTACGCGCTCCCAGAGCTGCGCATGCGCGGTGAGAATGGGAGGACGTCATATGACGTCCTCCCAGAACGAGAGAACCATCTTGTGCCTGTCATTGGACTATATGGCGGGCGGGAGGCGGTTAAACCCACCGTGTTTTTAGCTTAGCACATTAAGCACAATAAAATAAACACTCCCCTGTAAACTTTTAGTTAAAATTCTTACCACTGCACTTTTTTTTTCTATGTTCAATGCTGCTGGCTCCTGCTCTCTTTGTGTCTTTGTGCTGCTTCTCCGAAATTCTGGTCTTCAGAGTTAACAGTGAACAATGTATTCTCCAATCAGTCTGTTAGCTTGGAGAAATGGAGAAGGAGAAAAGGAGTGCCTTACCATTCTAGGCCAAGGCTCTGTGTGTTTCTATTGATGCATACAGTGATGGGCAGACCAGGGCAAATTGCGGACCTAGGGCCACAACCAGCCCTTTGGCTGTCCTAATCCATCCCTTAATGCCTCCAGTCACTGTCACTATGCCTCTCTGAACCTGTTAGCTTCTTTACTTCCTAAGAGCCCCACTGCATGGGGAAAAAAATGTGCCCAGAATTCTGGTTTAATTTACCACCTACAGTCCTGAACTGTTTGGATGTTTTTTTTAGCCCTTAGAGAGCAATATGTGACTGCTGGAGACCCAGACCACAGTGTAAGAGTTGTAGTCCATCTCTCCAGCATGCTGCCAACACAGGGAGGCGTTCACAGTACTAAACAAGCACACAAAATAAAAAAATTAAAAACTTATTCTGTTAAGCAGCCTGACTGTATATGAACAAAAAAAGTAAAGCTTCAGCTGAGCTTTAAACAAATATATTTTTTGTGAATCTGCTGCAAAGTTCCTCAAAATTGCGCCAATAAGAGCAGTTCCTGTTGTAGACGCTTTATATAATGTGAATCCTTGTGAGCTATTAAGAATGAGGTATTCTGTGGGTGTTAAACAATTAAGTGCTAGTTTTTTGTGTTAGGTGCGCTGGCACTTACACAAACTCACTTGGTAGTGTCAGATCAATATATAAGGTATTAATAATGCCGCGCTCCTATTTGTATACATATATATCTCTATGTCTCTATATCCAATCTGTGCTCATTCTACTTAATAAATAGTGATATTCCATAAACTAATATAATTAAATAATTGCTGATATATTGCCAATACACACATACACAACCTAAATTTGTGTGATAAATAATAATCAATATAGGACCTTGATATAATGTGAATAATAAATAAGTGAATATATCAATAAAAGTATAAATATAATTAGTGCCACTCTAATTATATGTGATCAATCCGGCAATATTAGTGCAAAAATATACTAATGTGCACGTGCATAAGTGTAATACATGAAAAATAAATAAATAAAGTCTTTATAAGCAAGTGCCAAAGTGCAGGTGAATCCTTGTTCCCTCTTGCCAGGTGCCTTGTGGTCTTCCTATGCGCTCACCTTTAAGTTTGCCTGAATGAATTCAGGCAAAAAAGCTTTTTGATCCTTCCAGGATCGGTGGGTTGATGCTCTGTGTGATTAGATGTGCCAAGGTGTAGATGTAGGTACTCCTGTACTCTCCTCTTTCTCCTTTAACAACTGCTAATACACCGATATAAAGACCAGCTCTTTCTCCTTATTCCCCTCCAGGGGTCACCTCCTTCTCATTTCCTCCTCTCACCCATGTGGAATTTAAGGGTCAGATGTAGATAAAAGAAAAACAAACCATTGTGCTTTATCCTTTTAAAAGTGGAAATTTATTTCTGCCTGTAGCGATATTTCACAGCGATACACAGTTCCTTGGTAGTCCAGGGCGGCATAAATAACACAGTCAATAATGGGTGAGCAATCCTGTACCTCTGCTCTCCCTCCCTGCCTGCCACTGTCTGCGTTGGAATCGCCGAGCCTCGCCGCTGCAATGTCGTGACGTCAGAGCCCCTCCCCTACGCGTTGCGTCACAGGGTCACGTGACTTCATCAGGGGGATAATGATTGGATCCAATCATTATCCCCCTGATGAAGTCACGTGACCCTGTGACGCAACGCGTAGGGGAGGGGCTCTGACGTCACGACATTGCAGCGGCGAGGCTCGGCGATTCCAACGCAGACAGTGGCAGGCAGGGAGGGAGAGCAGAGGTACAGGATTGCTCACCCATTATTGACTGTGTTATTTATGCCGCCCTGGACTACCAAGGAACTGTGTATCGCTGTGAAATATCGCTACAGGCAGAAATAAATTTCCACTTTTAAAAGGATAAAGCACAATGGTTTGTTTTTCTTTTATCTACATCTGACCCTTAAATTCCACATGAGTGAGAGGAGGAAATGAGAAGGAGGTGACCCCTGGAGGGGAATAAGGAGAAAGAGCTGGTCTTTATATCGGTGTATGAGCAGTTGTTAAAGGAGAAAGAGGAGAGTACAGGAGTACCTACATCTACACCTTGGCACATCTAATCACACAGAGCATCAACCCACCGATCCTGGAAGGATCAAAAAGCTTTTTTGCCTGAATTCATTCAGGCAAACTTAAAGGTGAGCGCATAGGGAGACCACAAGGCACCTGGCAAGAGGGAACAAGGATTCACCTGCACTTTGGCACTTGCTTATAAAGACTTTATTTATTTATTTTTCATGTATTACACTTATGCACGTGCACATTAGTATATTTTTGCACTAATATTGCCGGATTGATCACATATAATTAGAGTGGCACTAATTATATTTATACTTTTATTGATATATTCACTTATTTATTATTCACATTATATCAAGGTCCTATATTGATTATTATTTATCACACAAATTTAGGTCCTGTTGTAGACGGCTCTGTGCCTTCTTTCCATTGCCCATGGGACTGTGAATGCCACCTGAAGGTCTGATAAGCAACTACCCAATGACCAAGTGCAGCAGCATGAGCAGCAGGATCACCAGGCAAGAACCTTTAAAAGAGGTTCAAAAACTGTTTAAAAACTGCATTATACAATGAGAAAGTATGGCAGGCATACTAGTGAAGATTTTGAGTTTACATCCACTTTACAAATTGCCTTGACATTCATCTAACAAATGCCAGAACTTACTTATGCTTACCTTAGTTATGGAAATCAACCAAGAAAAAAAAAGTAATAATGTTTTTGATTTGTGTCTTTTGGACCGGCTTGAAGTTCAGCTTTAACCTACCTGGCTCAGCCCCAGCTCCTGTCATCCATCCAAAGGAGTGGTGTTAATTCTCATAAATAATAATGTTTCATGAATAAAGTATTGCTATTTCAATTTTTTTTAGCCTTGTTTACTTTGAACTTGACTGTTCAGCTCAGGAGTAAGAGGTCATTTACAGCTAGCCCTGTTAATACACAGAAAAGAAGAAGCCCTTTTATCCTGCCAAAATAATTGTTATTTCTGTCCAGGCAGTCCTGAGGTTTACACAGCTCTGCCACATAACACAGTCCTGTCTGGCAGGATATGAGACCTATTTTTCTCTGCTGCAGTTAAGGGATAATTAAAGCTGAATTCCAGATGAATATAAAAGACACACATTAATGTAGCTCTGTATTTCTGTGCATTTGGATCCATGCACCCGCTCCTGCCCGCATGTAAATTTTGACATGCAACTGTGGTCATGCAGCCACTGCATCTGCATCCACTTCTATGGGCTGCCTATCTGCAGCTCCAAGGTGAATGCAGACACATCAAGATGTGGCTCTGCACTGTGGACAGGGCTCATTGTCCATCTGAATGAGCCATAAATATTCAGCATTAATCCTTGTCTCTTTCTTCAGTCTCTACTTTAGTGCATACTGATCCAGGAAGGTAAATGAACTGTTATCTTTGTATATAAAAATGTATCACAGGGAAAGTTGCTGAATCTATCATGGGAAAACATGAAGAAGGAGGACGGATTACAGTGTATGGAAATGTATTTGACAAAGAGAAAACAGGTGTCGCACACACCTAGTGCATTATCCAAGGTTTATTGTAAAGAGTAGAAAAATGACGATGGCCACAACGGCAGGCAAGGTGTCCTCACTGTCAGTGCGGTCAAATGGCTGACGCGTTTCGGGGACGAATCCCTTTCCTCAGAGCTAATGACCAGCCTCTGATGCAGATGTGTAATGGATGAAAAGTGGGAGCCTTGCTGGTGATGGCTGAGTGGGATGGTGTGGGAGTGTGCTTTGTGCCTGTGGGGCAATGGCTGCTGGAAAATTATTTTTTACTCTTTACAATAAACCTTGGATAATGCACTAGGTGTGTGCGCCACCTGTTTTCTCTTTATCCAGTGGCTGATTTCCCCGTCTGAGGAGGGTTGCACCCCTGAAGCATTTCCTTTGGTTTTCGCTGTCCTGATACCCTTGGCTTCCCTTTTGGCTGTGCATATCCTGAGGCGCTGGAGAGTACATACGATATCCGGTTCAAATGTATTTGACAGATTACAGTGTATGGAAATGTATTTGACAGATTACAGTGTATGGAAATGTAATATAGTTATTTGGGTCTTACATGCTAAAAATCAGACTTCCCTCTTATTTTTTAAGTGTGATTAAGGTTCACTTTTTCATTAATAAGATGACTGTTGTGGTCATTTTTGCTTTAGTAGCCCTTTATTAGGGTAAAGAGTGAATTCTGCATTTTAAAAAAATCTTTGGAACCTGTCCCTATTATTTCTAGATTGTGAATACACTGATCTGAAGCTCATATTCATCAGCATATTTGTGTAATTTGGCTTTGGATGCAGAACTCTTCACTCGAGGCTTTAGAAACCACAGGGACTCAGACACATGACACAGGGATGTCATGAAACGTATACAGCTAATGCTCATTTCCATGCAGCTACTGCTCATGCACATGTACCAGTACATAGACAAGCTCGGGTTAGTATCTAGCATGCACAGACACATCAGCGCACCTGTGTGTGCCAGAGTGCATATTGGTGCACGTGGCCACACAAATTGGTGTCAAGCTGCCTATTTAAAGGAGACCCTCGTGTGTGCTAATCGCTGTTCTTCAGCTTCCTCATGGTCAGTGGTCCTGCTTTTGGTGACTGATCTTCCATTGCTGACCTGGATTGTTCCTGACCTTGCTCTGTGTATTTTTGGATACCAACCCTGGCTTGCCTCTGACTGTTCTCTGCCTGGTATTGACCACAGCCTGGTTCTTGACAACATTACTGCCTCACTGTGTATGACCCTGGCTCACCTTGACTACGTACTTGACATGACAGTCACATCCTATTAAGTTATTTGCACCCATGCTTCTTTGAGCCTTGTACCTCCATCACCATATTCAGACCAATACCGCAAGGGAAGCCCTCTCGTCAACTCGGCCTCCAATCAAGGTACGTAACACCCTTGCTTTGCCTCTGAGCAACCAACAAGCAAACCCCCACTGTCACATTTTATATTCAGTTTCAAATGGTGCTTTATGCATTGACATACCTCCTTAGACCCAGTCTGTCTGGATAGTATGGTCACTTGCTGACTTGGCACCATCCACAGGCAATAGATTATTAAAACAGTGCAGCGCATGATCATTTAGAAAAACCTTTATGATATAGATATGTTGGAAAAATATTTTTATGCAGATAAGTGGTGTATTCGGGCGGCACAGTGACTTAGTGGTTAGCACTTCTGCCTTGCAGTAATTGGGTTATAGGTTCAATTAACAATCATGGTGCCTCCTGTGTTCGCGTGGGTTCCCTCCGGGTACTCCGGTTTCCTCCCACACTCCAAAGACATGCTGGTAGGTTAATTGGCTCCTGTCTAAATTGTCCTAGTTTCATCCCTGGTAGGAGTTGGGGAAAGTCCTGGCAACCTACCCTGTAAAATAATTGCTAAGAGAATTCATGAAAAAAGTCGCTTACAAGTGACGGTCCATGCAATCGCCAAGGGTCGGATACGACTGAATGGATAGATAGATAGAATTGGTGTATTGCAGGTTTATTTAGTTTTGTTTGTCAATATTCACCCTGAAAATGACTGCGCATAAGTGTCCTTGACTTATTTATTATCATCCACAGGCAGCTTAATTCTTCAAAAGGATACAGCATTTGAATCCAAAGCAATTTTACTTCAGTTAATTGTAATACAGAGGATATTTTCAGTCTTTTCAACTGTAAGAAGACAAGTTTCCTGAGCTATATCTCTGCAAAGCACTGACTGAGGGAACATGGAAGAAATGGGGTGGATGGGTGGACTGAACTAGCTATTGTTAAAACAGGAGGGGAGGACAGAGGAAGAAACCAAAATAACATAGTGAGCAAGTTGTATTGGCTCAAAACCACCACTAGATGACACTACCAATACTACATGATACTAATGAACAATAATAACCTGAAGCAATTCAATATACCACAGAAAAATACATATAAGTGGGATGAAATACTTAACATTGAATACGAGAACAAACTATGTACAAACATGAATACAAATAAACGTGCAGCGCTTAGTCCTCATGCACACTTGATTTTTTTTATAGCTGCTGTTTTTGGCTTTTGACTTTTTTTCTACAGCTAGTAAACCCATGGGTGGAGCATTACATGCTGACGTCATGCCGCCGCTGCTGGAGCTTGGAGCGGCGGCCATCTTGGTATGATTTTATACACACAAATATGAATGTATCCACATGGATTGCTTTTAAGGTTTTAAAATGAATACTACACTATAGTATATACAGTATATAAGGGGGGCAGCAGCAGCAGGACACCTAACCAATAGGAATGCATATGGTCAGTAAACTTTTTGATTTATCTTTGTATGTACCCCACACCAACCAACCCTGAATAAAAAGCATCTAAAGCAGTATCACGCTATGAGGTCTCTTATTGGGCACTCTGTGTGAGTGCTATCATTCACAGTGCCCATCTGGAGGACTCAGGACCCTGGTGGTGATACCTGGTAGCGGTTTCAGATTACTTCACTTCTGTGGAACTGAGATGGTGACCTGGGTACAATCTGATCTGGGATCTGATGATCGTTTTATGGCCTGGTGACGCAGGATTACATATTGCGTATATTATACGCACATCTGGTGAGTGCGTTTTTCACCTATTTGTGTGATCACACCTATCATCACACCTTGGATCAGGACGTCCACTCACCTTTAATTGGGATCTCTGCATGATCCGCACTATTACACTGAACTTTTGTATTTATTGATCACCATAGAGTGATATCATGCATGTTTATATGTTGTGCGTATAAACTGTGCTCTAGTATTTAGCGCTGCACCAGTTATTTAATATATATGTTTGATTTGGAGGTTTTACTTGGTTACCTTTACGGTGTATCAGCTGCTCACTAACGTTTTTGTGTATATATATATTGATACACTTTTTGCATTTAAGTCGCGCTCACTATAACATCTTTTATTACAATACTACACTATATGCCATACCTTCGGCTCCTGTGGTGAGCTTCTTTTCCCTAGTAGGTATCTGTAAGCCCCTTTTCCTGGTGAAGTTCGGTCCCTGCTTATGGCTTTCTGAGATACCCCACAAGGATCAGCACAAACGCTACTATACCAGTGGCGTTCTGGTGAGTGCACACCCATAAGAGGTGGTGGATTCCCTCTTTGGATCATGAGCACTTTTTGAATATCCCACTTGGTAATGCTGCACCTTGTAGTACCACCGATTTCTTCACTAGATGAAGAACACATATTTATATCACCTTGGCATTGCTGTGATTTGTAGTACCACAGACAATTTGTATTTATCACACAAGGTCTGCTGAGACTTGTAGTGATATGGAAATTTTCAAATTTTTTATTATTTATTATATATTATTTGATGTATAAAGATTTGGTGAGGAATATGTGTATTTATCAGGTTCATATCACATTGATACTGTATGCACACTATATTTACTTACGCAGTTTATGACTGAATTGGAGTTTTAATATTTAGTGCTGCACTATTATTTGTTTTCAGTTTTGTGGGTCTTATTACCTCTGCCCAAATTGTGCTAGCAGCTTTATACATTCTGTACTCGCCTTATATCGTGTGTACAAACATAGACGTGACAGTGGACTGGAAGTTGCAAACATCTTAAAATACTTTGAGGTGTCCCACATAGTCCCAGTAATGGCACATAACATCAAAGCAGATAAACCTCCCCTTCTGGTTTAGCTACAAAGCTCTATATGCCTCATCTACTGCATGTCACTTGACACAATACCTTGAATCCTGTCCAAAGATCACAATACTTCAGCACTGTGCTCAAAAGCAATCTTATGACTTGGGATCCAGTATTATTCTCAAGCTCCTTAATCTCCTCCAACCTGCTATTATCAACACTGCTTAGTACCGGTAATCCTCTTTTGCTCCCAGCTTTTAAATGTCATCTTGCATTTTGATGGTGGACCTCCTACAACTTTCCTCACCACTTGCCAGC
Source organism: Staurois parvus (assembly GCF_062004578.1). Taxonomy (NCBI): domain Eukaryota; kingdom Metazoa; phylum Chordata; class Amphibia; order Anura; family Ranidae; genus Staurois; species Staurois parvus. The sequence continues at coordinate 868,624 of NW_028318032.1, read as the reverse complement.
TACTATACCCCAGAAAGCCTATCCGTGGGAAACCATCCTTGGGCTTGAACACCTTCCCCCTAGAAAATTATTTCCTCATATTCTGATTAATTATTGACTTGCATACGTTATATCAAGTAAGAACCTTTCTCATCACCTTACCAATTTTGAACTTATGTTCCTTGACAATTCTTGCACCCACTAGGGTCCTCTCACAGCTCTACTTAAAGCCGAACCCACTATCCTCCAACTGGACAAGGAGCTAAGATCAGTAAAGTCCCTAGAAAAACAGGCATTCATCGAGAAATCCGTATCCAAATACTCTAATATATCAACTGTAGAGCCATCCTATGATGTTATGATGAGATGGCACTTGGTCTTCTTTAGAACTGGGCACTTCAAACCTTTGTCCTCCAGGAAATGCCTCTATGGCTGTGAATTGGATAATTTTATGAAACACAGCTGGTGGTCCTGCCACACAGCAACCAGATTTTGGTCCAAAGTATTCTGCATCCTTTGTTTTACATTGATATTAGATCAGTCCACTGGCCAGCACTTCTGCTGGTAAAATCAATGCCCTTTTTCTAAGCCACCAAAAGCTAGCAAACTTCATCTTCCTGGCAGCCAAACAAATCATACCTTGCATGTGCGACTCAATGTACATTTAGCAAAAACATTGCTGGCAGGAAGGTAAGATGCTTTTTTTGCAATAGAGACATAAAATTATTTTCTGCTTTAAAAACTTGCCTCTCAGCAATGTTTGTTAAATATGACTTTATTTACACTTTAAGTCTTTGTTTACAGGGACAGCCTTGGGATAGTAAAACAGGCAGTTGATCTGCACTTTTGTCCTCTTGACCGCCCACTGAAACTGGTGGCCACCAGTGTTCAAGGAACTTCACTCAACCTCTGGAGGAACTCTCGGGTAACATCAAACCCTGGTTTAGAAGCCTGGTCTAAAATGACTGGAGAAGCCACAAGGGGTTATTTTCCTAGTAGGTGGTCCTCTAGATGAACACCAGAATTCCAAAAATACACACAGGAGTCAGAAGCAGACAAAAGACTTCCTCTTTAAACTTGAAATCCCCTTTAAACCATTACACACTTGTGAAAAGTTTATGCTTTTCCTGTTTGTTTTTGTGGCCTGTGCTGCGCTCCTGTGGTATGACTCCATACATATTTTATTACCCACAGAAGTCATTAAGGTCTTATGTGCTTTGTAGGAGTGTACATTATTAACAGTTAGAGTTTCAGTCAATTGTCTGAAATAGAATCAACTGTCAGTACTGTGAGGGTTTAACCAAAGTGATATAAGAAGAAGTCCATGAGGTGAGAATTCCTTCTAAAGACCATGGTTTCATTTGACCACTATTGGAATTTAATAATCACGTAGAGAATTCTTGTTCCAAGCAAGGCAGCTAGGATAGTTGAAGATATGCTTAGACACTTGTAAAGTGAAGCCTTTTTCTGCCATAGGAATCAAGACCGTCCTTATAAGCTGTAGTGATCCAATGCTACCCAGGTATGCAAAATGCAGATCTTGCCCCATGCAAGTTCACTTAAAAAGATACAAGACTTGCAACTGAACACAAACTTGGAATCTAAAGGGACTGGAGTAATACCATGTCACCAAAGCTATTTTTTATTGGGGCTGTGTTATAACTCTATTTGTTTCTTTGTTGGGGGGTTGTATTTAGGAGTATTTATTTAATCTCTTTGCATCATCTAAGGCTAGGTATTTCAGTGGGTATATGCAACCACTTTAAAGTTTATTCTTCCTATATTTTGCCATTCTTGGCTCCATCTCCTCTTTTATCAAAATGCTACTAAACTGTTCATTCATTACATTCTTAGTTTATACCCAGTGATGTCATTAAAGGGTCTCTTTGCTGTGTGCTGTGCTGTACATAACATCCTGGAAACCTCACCTTGCCCTGCCTCATTACTCTGTTCAAGAGCCCTCAGTCCTGATGTAAGCAGTGGGCTGGCTCTTGGGAGGAGTTATGCAAATTTAAAAGTACCTTGATGAATGGGTGTCAGTCTGAATTAGTAGGCATTCCTAGGCAGGCAACATTGACATCCAATGAATAAAGAGTAGGGGTGCACGGAAATTTCAGGTGGAACATTTCGGCCAAAAACACCCTTTTGGCTGTTGACCAATATGAAAATAAGCACCGATACCGCTGCTGAAAATAACCCCGCTAACTCACCACTGCTGCCCCTCGCCACTGCCCACCCGCCACTGCTGCCTCCTGCCTTAGCTGAGTAACCTCCAAATGATTTTGATGCTGGGCATAGAGATAAGTGAAGGAAAGATGGCCTCCACTCATCTCTATGCCCTTGGAGGCCCGGAGCGATGTCACTTCCGGTTCTGGCACCTTGAAAACAATGCCTTTTTTTTTTTTGATCTAATGCTTTACATTGTACAGGAGAGATGTGGGGTCTTATTGGCCCCATATCTCTCCATAAAAAAGACCTGTCGCTAATTATTTCTATCACAAGGGATGCATGCATTCCTTGTGATAGGAATAAAAGCGATTACATTTTTTTAAAGGGACAGTGTAAAAAAACAAACTAAAAAAATTAAATAAATCATTTTTAAAAATTTTTAAAGTGCCCCCGTCCCCCCACGCTCACAAGTAGTGGTGAATGCATACGTAGGCCATGCCCACATGTAAACGGTGTTCGAACCACACATGAAATGCATCGCCATAAATGTCAGAGCAAGAGCAATAATTCTAGCACTATACTTTCTCTGTAACTTTACACTGGTAACCTGTAGAATTTTTTAAAGAGTCACTCATGGAGACTTTTAAGTACTGTAGTTTGACGCCATTCCACGAGCATGTGTGCAATTTTAAAGCATGACATATTGGGTATATATTTACTTGTCTTAACATCATCCTATATATTTAAATAAAAATGGGGTATATATTGTGTTTTTTTTAAATCATTAAATCATTTCCAAAAAATATATATTAATTTTTAAAAACTGTCCATTTCGGTTTCGTTTTTCGGCCAAGTGAATCCTGAATTTTCAGTTTTGGCACCAGAATTTTCATTTCGGTGCACCACTAATAAAGAAGGTAGGTCAGAGATAATAAAGCTGAGAAGGCTGGATGTCCCCCAGCCAGGAGATGACACAGCTTCTAATGCACACTATGAGAAGCTCACAACCTGCAGTAAAATCAGAATAAATAATACCAGTAGAGAAGAGTCTGCAATACTGTACAAGACTGAAAGTACGGCTGGAGTTCAGCATTAAATTAGGAATACTGACATTCACAAATGCATATTTGGTTTATACACACATCTTTTATGCTAATTAAGAAAAAGAAATCAACTTTTTACTTGAGAAGTGGTTCCACTGCACTGATGCTTGACACTCTTCTACATAGAAATATGTATATTACTTTTGACTATTAAACTGGAACTATACTCACCTCTACTCCAGCAATGCGGTGTCCAGGAGCTCCCTCGACAGCAACTAACATTTTCATTCGGTCTTCTAGGTTCTGATCTTCTGCTATTTTGATTGGTCAGTTTGAGATTACATCAGTCCTGTGTATTTGCCGGAGTTCCATCATCTTGGCAGAAGCCACAATTGTACACTGAGCTGCTTGTTAAGTAAGGTTGGTTCTCAGGGGAGACATTGTTGTATGCAGTCCCTTTGTTGACAATTAATAAATACGGCAAGAGGAGCTAAGAGCAGAGGCATCCCTAGGGTTGGTGTCACCCAGTGCGGTAACACTTGGTGACACCCCCTCCGACGATCCCCGCAGGATGGATCGGATCTGCGGATTGAGCATAATGGATCGGACTCCGAGCCATTATGCTCAATCCGTAGATCCGATCCATCCTGCGGGGATCGTCGGCTTTCTTTACAACTTACCTTTTCTAGGTGCATGCTGACGATCCCCGCAGGATGATTTCACCATTTTTAAGCTGACCTCATCTGATTTCTGATGCCATATTTTAATATTCATAGAAAACTTTCCAGGCACCTACTGTATATGTTACACAGCAGCCGAGTATTACACAGTATGGCAGAACATTAAAGTGGTGCTAAAGGTTCAAGGTTTTTTATCTTCATGTATTCTATGTACAAAGGTAAAAAGCCTTCTGTCTGCAGCAGCCCCCCTAGCCCTCCCCAATCCTTACCTGACTCTTCCTCCTCATTAACTGAGACAGCAATGGGAGCCCATTGGTTGCCTCTGCTGTCAATCACAGACAGTGAGCCAATGAAGAGAGAAAGGGGGTGGGGCCAAGCCGCAGCTCTATGTGTTTTGTGGATGCATAGAGCAGCAGCGCAGGAACAAGCATGCAGTGGTGCCCCCAGAGCTAGCAGCTTTCCCTGGGGGCACTGCTCAAGGGGAAGGAGCCAGGAGCGCCACAGGGACCCGAAAAATAGAGGATTGGTGCTGCTCTGTGCAAAATCACTCTACAGAGCAGGTAAGTATAGATATGTTTGTTTGTTTTTTCTTTTTTAAACAAACTTTAGTGTAACTTTAACCTCATAAAGTAATTTTTACCATGTGTATTCCTTGGTACCTAAGGTAATAAGATTCCTTGCATGGTAAGGTGTTATTTATAGGGTCACAGTCATGCTGTCTATTTTATATACTGTATTCACCTAATTCTACTTGTATATGATTTACATTCCAAGTTGGCTAACATGTACTGTGATTTTTTAAGGAAAAAATGGTGCATAGTGGCTATCCCTGATGGGATGTAGTGTCTATATCAGACCTGGGCATTTTTTGACCCCCTGACCAATCTACCCCTTTGGCTGTCCTTGTCCAACCCAGGTGAGGTCAGTCACGAATTAGAAACCCCTGGACACAGAGTGGACATTCAACAAGATGGAAGTGGCTGTGCTTTCACCCTCGTTGGTCCACCAGTCATCAAGATGGTGTCAGTTGTATTTCCCCCCTTTCTGAGCAACATCAGTTGTGTAGGAGGGGTGGGGCCTACCCTCAAGCAAATGGGGCAGACTATGGCAGGTGGACAACAACGATATGATGCAGGTGAGGGCATATGGGGAAGTCTTGCCAGGTCCCGTTCGCCACCTCACAGGTAAGGGGCTGAGCCTACACCACCAGTCAGCCTTAGATTCCACCTTGCTGTGAAAGTGATGTCACACTGTAGGAATGCGTATAATCATTAGGAAATATATAAATACCCTTATGGGGTGTCCATAGACAGGCTGCTCTACTGACTATGTATGTTTGGCCCAAAGAGGCACTAGCTTACCATATTTAATATGGCTCTCCATAACAGGTCCAGTTTCTCAAGTGGCCCCTTGGGGAAATGAATTGCCCAATCCTATGTAGTGAATCCCATGATGATTAATTGCTTCAACTGCCATTATTTTTGGTGACAATTCTCAGGCACAGTGCTATATTGTGCAGTAAAGTTACAGAACCAGAATGTAGGATGGAACATATCCTGACCTCACAATAATTCATTTATGAAATATTGACGTTTTTTTATTTTTAGTTCAAACATAAGCTTGGTCTCTACTACTTTCTATTCCCTGTGACAATTGGCTGGAATATTTGCGGTATCAACAAATCAAACATTTTCCTTGCCTCATGTATTAGGAATCAGAAATTCATGATCATTTCTCTGAAAAGCAAGGACTAAATGGTAGTTCTGTAACAAGTTTAGACACAAGCTTCACACAAGTGTAATCTGGGTGTATGACTCTAATAATTTAATCACTGAAATGCTTGATACACTAAACCAACTAATTGTTTGACACTCTTCTGGAACAGTGTTTGTAACCACAGACAGCTCTTATAGACAGATTGTCACAAACTTGACAGCAACTCACAGGTAAACTTACTGTGTCAGAGAGGCCTAGAGTCACAGGGAAGGCCTACATGGCATTTGCTCTCACTGTTCCAACTTTTCCATATTGATTTTAAAAAATGCACCATCTCACACAGCAGCAAAGGATTATTTATTTTTTATGAAGCTCTACAAACTCCTAGTATGTTGCCAAAGCACCACATAAATATACTCGAACACAAGCACAGACAAACTTTGCTTATCAAAGCTCTGTGCTCTCCTTCCAAATAGCACTCTACTCACCCTTATAACTTCGATGGTCACCCGGCACTGACACCCAGCATTTTCTGTGAGCATAAGAATTGGAAAAAGAATGAAAGGGTTCATATTCAGCCATTCAGCTGACATGCTAATAAAAAATCAAAAGTTAAAATAAATTATTTTACTTCTTCCCACCTTCTCCTGGTGGTCCTCTTGTCAGAAGAAGGTGGCTTCCCAATCACATGATCATTGCAATATGTAATCACATAATCAGAAGCCCTCATGCTGGCTCCCAATTGCAAACAGAGACTGGGAGATATTGGGCAAAACATATTAGTGTGCTGGCGCATGCAGGTCCAGAACCTCAGAGCCCATGGACACATATGTGCAGTGGCTGGGCATTAGGGCTCACATACCCTGCTATCACACATACAAATTACACTGCCATAAAGGGGTGTACAAGAAAAATGACATTTCCAATCTGGCACAGAGGCCAAGGACTAACAGGCTTCAAGAAAATTAACCAACACAATAATGTCCAAACCAACAGGATTTCTAAACGTAACGTCACCAGAGACAAAACCACCCAGAATGGGGTTTACTGAAAGCGGAACATCACTCTCTAGTCAACATTGACTATTTTTAATCTTTATGCTGCTAGCATTAGCAAACAAATAGGAAAGTAAATCATATTTACTTTTTTCAACTTTTTTTACATTTCCTCAGTTACTTCCTTGTTTTCATTCCTAGGCAAAGGATATCATACATCACAGGAGTCCTCATGAGGGGAGTAGGGGAGGTTTTCTCAGCTAAGCACACCTTACTGCCTGCATGCCTAAGCTACTGTAAGGGCAGATGGATTCCAGGAAGTAAATACATGAATCATCTGCCCGTACTTAAGATGACTGTAGCAAACTTGCTCATCAGTGTTGGACGCAGAGTTCCCCTTTTTTATTGGGAGTATGCCTCAATCCTTTATTCTCCTTCCCCCTCCCTTCCTGAGAGGCACAGTGACAAATGGTGGGCTGGTTATGGGTCAACAGCAGGTTAAGGCATCCTTAGTTCAGTGCCGAGCAGTCTGCGTAAGTGTAGCCTTCCTCACCTAAGTCATGATAAGGCCAGTGTTCCTCAGAGAATTGGGAAGCACTGATCCAAGAACCTGTGTAGGCTCACACATCATAAAACAGATAAGGCAGCTTCTCCCAGGAATTGAAAGAGATTGTACCTCATAAAACCTAACAGTTAAAGGTGACAGAATGAAATGAACATTCCTCAAGTCAGGTTTTCCCCTATGTTTCATGTCATGGATTATGACAGATGTTGGTTCTAATTCAGAGTTCGCCCGACTGACCCCTCCCAAAACAGCGTATTGGCCAGTTACTCAGCGCCATTCCCCCTGCTGGGGGACTTTTAAAAACTAAGGTAACAGGCCTAAAGAGTTAAGAAAAAGACATCTCCTAATTTTAACATCGTAACAGCAGGAGATCAAAGACCTTTTCTGTTCTGCAACTTGGATCTGCTTACCTTAAGGCTTAACATGGCAAGTAACTTAACCTTTTAACTTCTTCCTGTTATCTCTTTGCTGTGCTGGGCTGTTTCCTATTTTTTATATATAAATATATATCTTAGTTACATCTTTTTCTGTAAATATTTTATTGCACCTGTTTGACTCTTTTAGTAATAAATCTTTCTTTATGAAAGTGTTAAACTGTTTCTAAGCACTTACTTGCAATTCACGAATTCCTGCCTTTTGAAGAGACGCTACTGTGTTTGTTTAATCCTCTGCCCAATCGGCCTGCGGTGACCGTATTGGACAGGCGACTTTTCAACCATTACAGTGTATATTGGATAAAGAGAGTTTCCCCTTTCTCTGTACAAAAAGGGGTGGTGGTGACCCAGTAACAAGCGCATTCAGGCTGCGGTGCGTCGATTGCGTTCCATTAGCTGGACAATCGTTCTGCAGGGCGCAGCTAAGTGTGGCATTGTCACGTGCGTCACATCGCGGTTTTAGATCGGCCGGTCCTTTGGTCACGAGTTTGGTGAGAAGGTCTGGGGTCTGGCGCTGCGGGAGTGACATATTATTGTTGGTTGCGGTCGTGCGATTGTCGCATGTTGATGGTGGCGATCACGCGACCGTGACAATGACCACTGCCAGAAATACTAGGGGTTGGTTTTCAAAGTGAGTTCTCAGCAAAATAAAGCATGGGGACATGGATGGGTGGGGGGGGGGGGTGGGGGGAAGGGGGGGGGGGGTGAGAGATCCTTTGAATATTAAAAATTCATGAAATAGCATTTTTGATTTGTGGTGCTCAGATGCAGTGTAATTCTGCTTTAATGTTACAACCCATTCGCATTACCTCCTTCTAGCTCATATCACCATCAAAAACCAAATCAAAAGAGTGACATTTTTTACTCATGGCGAAGAGGTACCACATTTTCTTTTCATTGCATGTCTTTAGACCCAACGTCTTCTGCTCTTTCTTGGAGAAAGTGTAGTCAGATTGGTTTATTTAGTCAAATATAGAGAAACTACACTGTAATGTACAGGCATTGTGGGTTTGGGGCCACACACCCTCCCCTGCTTACCTGTCAAACTGGCCTGTGGGTTGAGTCCGTGCAGCTGCTGTGTCTGCATTCACTTATGCCAGGTGAAGCAAGCTAGTCAAATGCCTCATTCACACTGTATAGTCCTCAGTGCCCATGTGAAAGAAGCCTTACTGTGTGGGCAAATGAAGGTAAATATTGCAACAAAAAAAAGTTATTTTCAATAATGCTGGCCTCTTAAATATTATATTTAATATTACATTTGTATTCTGTTTTATTTTACTTTATTTGCTTATAAAATACTTCTTGCTTTAGTTAAAAGACCCTTATCATGGGAGAAATATAGGCAGCCACAGCTGACTTACTTTTTAAAATTCTACATGCCTGGCTTCCATGATGATCCTCTGGTTTCAACAGAAGAAGCAAAACTCCTGATCTGCATACGTTTTCCATGTCAGTGACCCAGAAAAGATTGAAGCCAGAGGATAAGGCAGCATTGATGCCAGGCAAGAGAGAGGTCAGAATTGGTAGGATATATACAGTATATTTATTCTTTAGTACATAATTCTGAAAGGTATGCAAAGGAGTGTAAAGGAAATGCATAGTCTGATTATTGATCTTTTCAGATATACAAGAGAGTTCAGTTTGATTTTAAGAATGCAATCAATGTTCGTTAATATTTTACATTTTTTTCTATGTACAGTTTGTAATGATATATGTGCAGCCATATTAATTTATTACATATGAAGACTCTTCTTCCTGCTTTGCAGTGCTACACGATAGGTCTGCTTTATGGCTCCTCTTCACTAGACTATAGAGGACATTTATCAAGTCCATCATACAGCAGGGCAATGGTTAACAGGAGCAGTGAGACAGATTAGGAAACAGATTTGCAACAAGGTTACAGTTTAAACCATAAATCCCTCCCTCTGCCAATCTAGAATAGCACTGAGACAGAATAAAACCTGACCTTCACCACTTCTTAAAGGAGAAGTACGGACAAATCTCTATGGATCACAGGAGTACAGTTAGATCTGCACTCCTGTGACCTGTTTTCAGCAGACAGTGGGTTAAAGTCCATTGTCAGCTGACGTCAGCTAGTCCAGGCTGTGGAGAAATTCTAACTTTAATGTCAGGATGCACCCAGATGCCGCTGAGAGTCTGAGTCAACCACTTCCGCCCTGAGGAGGCACAGCCCAGCACTCCAATGAGCACTGGATGGTCAGAGCAGAGAGTAAGAGACTGACAGTCACCAGCTCTCTGTTCAGTGAAGGCCCGAGATCTGATCAATCAGTGGTCCTTGATCGCTCAGTTCTTGGTCTTAGAAGGGTGGGGGACAGATGCAGCATCGGACTAGATAGGTAAGTATGACTGTTTGTTTTTTTACAGTACTGCACTTCTCTTTTATATGTGCATCTGTTTAGGACCTGTCTCATCTACAGTGATAAATCTGTCAAACACCTGTACCTGGACAATATTGAAGCAAAAAAAAAAAAAAAAACATTCAGTACATCTCTCTAATACATCCATATTTTCCCATGCGTTACATGCTGTAAGTATAGAAAATACTTGCTAATATTCCAGAAAGCCATCATGATCTGTTTGAGCTGACAACACATTGCCTCTAGTGTGCTAAAATATCAACCAGACTTGTCTGTACTGGCTTCTGGACTACAGATCTCCACCCCTACCCCTCTCTGCCTCATTCTACCTGCATACTTAACCAAAAAAGTGCTACTGCTTTCTTTCCTTCCACATTGCTGTCTCCCACTCGTGATGGGCTGCATGTTCGAGTCAAATGTAAGAATATGGGCCGTTTGTGTGTTCGTTGAACGCACGAATGATGCGAGCGTTCATTGGGCTACTCTCCCACTGCACCCCACAATACACTGTGCTCTGTGCATGGTAATTGGCAAAAAGCAGTGCACCTGACAATTCCTTTGACATTCAGCTGTCAGCAGGGAACCCTGCTGACAGCTGAATCATGAATGAATGTTTCACTTCTAAAATACCACATGACAATAATATAACTCATGCAGTATTTCAGTAACTGAGTGGTATCTTACCGTATACTCAAATGCGGTAAGATACCGCTCAGTAAATTTTCCCTGTTCAAAGTTCGCAGTCAAACTTTTGGTAGGTTCAAATGTTTGACTGCAAACCAAACAGGGGGGTGTTCAGCCCATCGCTATCTGCCACAGCCTCTTCTCCCCTATGCACCGGCAGTCCCAGGTCCTCTGACATTACCAAATACAATGCAAAGCCCTATAACCCTGCATTGGATGTGAGAATGCCAAGGGACAGACAGAGAAGAAGGAAGGGGTACCATATGCCAGTGGAGTGGGGGATCAAGTAATTAAAAAAAAGTTTTTTTTCTGGTATGCTAGACCTAAATGAGCATTTAAATCTTGCAGTGGGGCTGCACCCCCAGATTTCCCCCAGAAATCAACTTGAAAGCTGGTTTTGCTACATGAACAAAGTTAAAGAAAAAAAATAATGCTGGCACATAATCTGGAGGTGGGGAAGTGGGTCTGGATGTGAATTTTAGTCATGCATATATAATTCCTTTAAGAAGAGAGGCTAAAAGACTGCAGATTGATTGATTGCTCATTTGAGTGGCTAATCTACCAAAAACACATCACACATCTACAAATAATACACCCTGTTCCAAATTATTATGCAAATGATATTTTTCTTATTTACCTAAATAATTGATGTAAATAACAGTCAGCATAATTCTCATGTTATCAACTGTTAAGAGTACAATTCAAATTTTATTGAACAAACCTCCTAATGATAACAGTATTTTCGCTAAACATAAAAAACTTACAATGCACTGTTCCAAATTATTATGCACAGTAAGTTTCAAAACACTTTAAAGGTTGTAAAGAACTGAAAATTGTCATTTGTTGTGTTTGCAGCATATTTACTGAAATCAAAAGCTATTTCAATCAAACTTTTAACAACATTTTAACTTTTTAAACATTTTAACAGGTCACGTTACATTGTAACATAGGACCCCTTATTTGATAGCAGCTTCACAAGTCTTGCATCCATTGAACTTGTGAGTTTTTGGACAGCTTCTGCTTGAATTTGTTTGCAAGATGTCAGAATAGCCTCCCAGAGCTGCTGTTTGGATGTAAACTGCCTCCCACCCTCATAGATATTTTGCTTGAGGATGCTCCAAAGGTTCTCAATAGGATTGAGGTCAGGGGAGGATGGAGTCCACACCATGACTTTCTCTCCTTTTATCCCCATAGCAGCCATTGATGCAGAGGTATTCTTTGCAGCATGAGATGGTGCATTGTCATGCATGAAGATGATTTTATTACGGAAAGTATAATTCTTCCTTCTGTATCAGGGAAGAAAGTGGTCAGTCATAAACTTCAAATACTTTGCAGAGGTCATCTTTACACCTTCGGGGACCCTAAAGGGGCCGACCAGCTCTGTTCCCATGATTCCGGCCCAAAACATGACTCCACCACCTCTTTGCTGACGTCGCAGCCTTGTTGGAACAGGGTGGCCGTCCACCAACCATCCACTACTCCATCCATCTGGACCATCCAGGGTTGCACTGCACTCATCAGTGAACAGGACTTTTTGAAAATTAGTCTTCATGTATCTTTCTGCCCAACGCAGCCGTTTCTGCTTGTGAGCATTGGTTAGTGGTGGCTGAATAGAAGGTTTATGCACAGTTGCAAGACTCTGAAGGACTCTACACCTTGATGTCAGTGGGACTCCAGAGGCACCAGCAGCTTCAAATATCTGTTTGCTGCTATGTAATGGTATTTTAGCAGCTGCTCTTTTGATCCGGTGCATGGATCTGGCAGAAATCTTCCTCAATGTGCCTTTATCTGCACAAACCCGTCTGTGCTCTGAATCAGCCACAAATCTCTTAATAGTGCGATGATCACGCTTAAGTTTTCGTAAAATATCTAATGTTTTCATACCTCGTCCAAGGCATTGAACTATTTCACTCTTTTCAGCAGCAGAGAGATCCTTTTTCTTCCCCATATTGCTTGAAAATGGTGCTCTGCTTAATGTGGAACACCCTCCTTTAGTAGTTTTTCCTTAAATTGGACTCACCGGCCAATCTAATTATCACAGTTGTCCGAGATTGTTTTCAGTGATCAAAAGAGCCCTGACACACAATGCCATCCATGAGTTAAACTGAAAAACAAAATATTTCCTCTTTGTGACACTTAAATAGAATTTGCATAATAATTTGGAACAGGGTGTATATTTCATAGAGTAACAGTATAATGAAAGGGCAAATCATGAACAATATAAAAATGCTATCTACTCAGCAATAAACTCTACAATAATAACTCAAAATTTGTACTGCATGAAAATACAATGTAGTTTCGCTTTAAAACCTGTCCAATGTTAATATGTGGTTTACTATTGTCACCTAGTGGTTATATTATGATATTACAACTTGGTTAAATGTACTTTTTAACTAAACTTGTAGATGATAAGAACTTTCCAGTGGTTCTAAATATTTTAGTGGGCCCAGCAGTCTTTGGAACAATGTATTTTATGGCAGTCATCATAGCTAGAATTTACTTTGCACAAAGGTGATTTTTATGTTTTGTTAATAAAACTATGTCAGGTTTAGAACTACATATAATAAATATAACAATTCCAAATGCACATGCACCACTTCAAAGTCCTTTAACTTTCCAAAGTAAAAAAAAAAATGCTATCAAATGGCAGTAGCTTCTGTGTAGTAAGTATAATGTCTAATTCCCTACAAAGCATTAGTAAAGCTGCATTACACCCCGGTCACATCGGGGGCAATTGGCATGTGATTTGAATGCCCTGCGACTTGCAAATTACATGCCAAGTCACACCCTATTGTCCGCAATTAGATAGATCCTATTGGTGCGGTTCTGACTTGGTTGGAGCTGCACCGATTTCTAAAGTAGTACATGCACCACTTTTGTTGCGATTTGCATAGACATCTGTGGCAGATGTCTTGCAAGTCGCAACTGAAATCGGCAGGTCACCTGATTTTGAAATTGTGCAATTTCACTGTAAGTCGTAAAATTTCAAAATCGGCTTTAATGTGACCGGGGTGTTAATGTCATAATGGTAGGGAGAACAAAAGCTGTATGAAACAAAAGGAGCAAAATATTGAGCATGCCACTAGTGCATTAATTATGTGCAATTACTGAGATAATGTATGAAAAATTGTGCAATCACAAATGTTCTATAGTAAACTAGCACAGGGATCTCCAAAAATTTCAGTGTGAGGGTCATGTTATATATTTTACAAATATTTGTGATTTGAATAAAAAATCTGTTTTAGAAATTAATGAATACACTTGAATTGAATGAATTGGTTTTACTTGGAGTTTTTTTCACAATGATATGATTCAGAACAACAGAGAAAAAACATTACTAAAACAAAGCAATGTTCTTACAGTGCCTTGTGCTGCATTGTGCTGTGACTGGCCAAAGCATTGCACCTGATCTATGGTCAGGTGCATTGCTTTGGCCAATCATGGTTCTCACAATGCACTGTGAGAGCACAGTGCATTGTTGGGCGCTCGGCAGGCCAACAGCCCGACTTACACCCTTACTGTTCATGTGTTTGACTCAAACATCAAGCCCAACACTAATAAGGACTAAGCACCACTAAAAACACAAAAAAATGTCACTGGTCACTCTAGATGAAGGGGCAACTGAAAGACATCTTTGGAAAGCCACATTGTGAATCTTGGGAGATTGAAGTTTTAGATAGACTAGCTTTAGCTTTAGATACATTAAACAAATTGATGCCAAACTCCATCTAACACTTTTTAAGCAGTTACAGCAACAGATTATTTCCTTTTGGGATAAAGGTTTTACATAAATAAATAAAAGCTGACCATTGTAAGCACCCCTGTCAGTGTTAAATGATTTGTCTCGACACCCTAACTGCTAAATCTGCAGGACAGCTTAGTCACTGACCTGAACACCAGGTGATAATAGAAGAAAGAAAGCCTAAAGAAAGGAAACTAATGCAGTCATCACATATATAATAATACATCCCATATACAATAATAATTGGTAAGCTGCAATCTAAGAAATGTTTGCTTTAAGGTTTAATACCACTTTACCAAAATTTTAAAAAAATGTATACATTGGTAAAGGAAAGCTGTATTTTTTTCATATTTGTGTTCATTTATCAGCTGTTGCAGAGATACAGTTTACAGTCTGTAAAAAAACAAAAACCACAACATGTAAAAAAAAATATAAGCCAGAAAGTCCAATTTTTTTTTACATTTTTTATCAGTTCATAATAAAAACCTAAAACGTATACACACTTAGAAAATATAAAAGTTATTTAGGTGCGCAAATTAGTATAAAGGTTTAGCAAAGTTAGTCTATGCATACCAACACTGTTAAATTTGACCTGGGCATCCAGATATCAAAGACCTCTCAACAGAGTGAAAGAGAAAGTCTGCCATTGTTGATCTCCTGCTTTTTTAGCTGTTTGGCTGACCTGGGAAAAAACATGTAGCTAGTCAGAGGATAGTCTGAAATAATTTTTATTGGTAGCTTAAAATGTACATCAGACCAAAAATGTTTTATCTAGTTTTAAATAGAGTAGGGAGAGATTATAACTCCTGTCACATTTTTTACTACTACCTCCGGAGACTTCCTTGACTTTAGAATACACTGATCAGTGTTGCAGCATATTGACTGCGGAGCTGATCAAGCGGAAAAATACGAACGAGCGTTTGAACAGAAGTTGAATGGTACATCAAGCACAGTGGCAGCACATGGATCAAAGTTCAACTATGCCCTACTAAACTTGCTGACTTTCTATCCATGAATGGGCAGCTTAAATCTTTCATCCAACTTCTAAATTGTTGCACTTGTTCATTTCAAAATAAAGAAATGTAATGGCAAAAAACACTCATGGGTTTAACCAATAATTTAGCCAATAATGATTTTGTGTATTTATTATTTTTTGTATATTTATTCTCCATAATAGTGGTGTGTTTTTGCCTACAAATCTTCTTTATTAATAGGTGTCCCTGTTTGCTATCTCAGAAATTTGAGAGGGATATATGTATTTAAATTGTATATTTAGCTGTTTGGCTGGAATTTATTGTTTTGTGTCTGCTGGGCCAAAAGCATGTTTGGTATTATTGTTGTAACACATAGTTTGAGAGGCTAACACAATAAAAAAAAAAGTATGATAAGACAGCGCTACAATACCATGTGTGATACATGTGATTTAAAGCAATATTATTATTGTACAGTATTTATAAAGCGCCAACAGTTTGCTCAGCGCTGTACATTACAAAGGGAGACAGAACATGCGACAGTACAATAACAATACAATGTGACACACGAGGGGTTCGAGGGCCCTGCTCCTTCGAGCTTACAATCTAGGAGCAATAAACAAATTGTCCACATTAAAGAATCCAGATTAAAAGTGCTCCTGTGCCCTTCCCATCAAAGTAAGTTAATCAGACAACACAATTCCTAGTGAATCCACCTTCTGTGAACAGATCACCCCGTTCACCTGCGCGACTCTCCATCACACCCCGCACTCACCAGATGTATGCAACTTCTAGCCTACACAAGAAAGTCAGTAAGAGCTTCCTGGTACCCAATGGACTCCAAAAGAATGCCATAAGGCCTCCAGCCAATCAAGTCCTCAATATAGATACTCTGCCCCTTTAAGGATCACTTCACTCATCCAACATGTCCAAAGGGCATGGATTTAGTGGATAAACTGAACCATGCCAAGATAAAATAATGTTTACTGTTTATTAAAATATATTCAAGTTAAAAATGCTCATAGGCACTCACAGTAATAGCATATATTGCAGTAATGTAATCCAGTGTTACTAGGCCACAGAACGGTCTATGTTGGGGCTGGAGCTCATGTTCTGTGACCAGTACCCTCCAATGTGATGATGGAGAGGATCCCGGGTGGGAGCACAGTATAGGAATGTATGACTCCTGACATACAAAAAGGAAAGATTTATTTCCCGCATTCTATCTATTGCATGTAGATCTTGCCAGGATATGCAAGGACTTGGGATGCTAAATTTTTAATTCATTGCTGGGCTCTCCGACAAGCATTTGACATGGAGACAAACACCTCAGAGGTGGAACCTGAGAAAACTTAGCATTGACCCTTTCTGGTCAAGTGGAGGTAAAAATTAATACTGCCATTGGGAACAAACCCTGAAATCTAGATTTAAAGCTGTATTAGACCTCATATTAGTGTGAGGTTCACCTAAGAAGGTGAGGGTAGACATGCAAATCATATGGTGGAGTGGACACTGGGGAGAGTTTAGAGTCATTCACTTGATGATGAATTGCATAGAAGTTTCACGGTGGTGAAGGTTTGAAGGACTTGGGCCATTGTATTTTATTCACTGAACTTTGCACTTGGGCAGTTTGCTTTTATACTCTGGAATTTATATTTTTTCACATTAGGACTATAGAGGTAAAGAACTATTGGTTATGTTTGTTTCTATAAAGAGATTATATGGGTATTATGTATTTTTTTTTTCATCACATACAGGAGGAAGTGTTTTTGTCACTCTGATAACATTTATTGATTTTTTTAATTAATTTTTATATACATATTTTTGCATGATATAATAATTTATCACATATATGAGAGCGTTTTATCACTGTGATAACATATATCAGTGTTTTATTTATTTATTCATTTTTAATTCATTTATAAGGGGAAGTGCTATACCATTTATATATTTGCACAGTACTTGTTTATCTTTTTTTGTTTTTCATAGTACTTTTTTTTGTTTGTTTACCCAATGCAAGGACAGGGCAATTATGTCATATGACTTCACATGTTCACATCAACATGTCAGAATACAAAAGCACAGCAGGAGAGATCCCTGCATCAACATAACGTGTGTTGATGCAGTGATCTGTCCATTTTTTTGTTTTTTGGGGTTTTTTTTTATTCAACCCGCTGGTTGATTGAACGAAAAAAACTGTGTGTGTGTGTACCCAGCTTAAGGATCAGTAGATTGATGTTAGATGCCAAAAGCCTGACCACTCTAATTGCTGTGGCAAGATTAAAAAAACATCAAAAGTAAATATATCTTCATCTGCCATATCTTCTTTTAGCATGATGTGTCAATGTCTGTCAACAGCTTATAAAAATAAAGAACTATATGATATTGAGGAGAAGGCAGTTATTTTGAACAGCTTAACTTTATGGTTGTGGAATTATTAAGCTACAAATAACTTTTACTGTAACACACATTCATTTTTAGCCTGAGGACCAACTAGTAGAGGTCATACTAGAACGAATATGTACAGTGTAAAGTTCAGCCATGTACACACAGAAATAGAACATAATCATCACCTGTTAAATAAAGAAAAGGGAAAATCAGTCAAATGAAAACTTATTGAGGGAAAAGGCTTCTTTCAAAAAGCTTCATTTTCCAACTCAGTAAACCACCCCTGCTTCTATGTTTTGCACTCATTTAAGTAACCTATGCAGATTGACTCTCTGCCTGATCTAAAATTAATATCTAAAGAATAAAGAGGATACAAAATGTTTGTTTTCTGAAGCCCGGAGGTTTTGTAGAGCTTTGAATGGAATAAAATCTACATTCCAAGGTCCACATCTTACCTGGTAGCAAGACCTCATTATTAGTCTCAGCTGTCCCAGGCCTTTATATGTGAACTGACTGATGCCCAGGGCTGTCTATCACTTGCTGTTTTTGCTGTGAGAACATACTGATAGGTGAAAAGGCTGGCTGTTGACAGAACACTAAAAAGGTACAAGTGCTATCTGTTTGTGTTGGGGAACCCGTTAAGTGGCATCCTGTTAATCAGAAACTGAGATTCGTTATTAGCTTAACCAAGCAGATGTTTTGTTTTGTTTTTTTTATATTACTGACTTGCCATGTGAAACCCTCCTATCTGAACACTGTGCTTACTTGCTGCCTTGCTGGATAAAATTCTTCAATTATCTAATCAGCCAATCATGTGGCAGCAGCACAATGCATTTCATCATGCAAGTACAATTCAAGCAATTCTGGAGCTTTAGTTCGGAAGTTCAGCATCAGAACTAGATAAAATCTGGTCTCAGTAATTTTGATCATAGCATGATTGTTGATGCCAGCAGGGCTGGTTTAAATATTTCTGTAACTGCCATTCTCCTGGAATTTTCATGTACAACTGTGTATAGAGTTTACTAAGAATGGTGCAAAAACTAAGAAACATTCAGTGAGTGGCAGTTCTGCATACAGAAACTCCTTCTTGATGAGGGAAGTCGAAGGAGAACAGCCAGACTGGTTTAAACTGGGAGAAAGGTTACAGTGACTCATAAAAATACCCTTTACAGCTATGGTGAGCATAGAAGCGTCTCAGAATGCACAACTCATCAAAAATGTAGGATGGAAGACAACTTAAGGTTCTGCTCTTGTCAGCCAAGAACAGAAAGTTGAAGCTGCAGTGAGCACAGATTCGCCAGAATCGGACAGGTAAAAAGTAGAAACGCATAGTCTGGTCTGATAATTTTTTGCTGAGACACAGAAATGATAGGACAGTCACCAGAATTGAATTCAAGATGTGACAGAGTGGAAAATGTAATCTGGCTGACAGTTAAACTCTTATTAGAAACACATCCATCTTTGGTAACAAGGCCCCTTTTTACTCAGAAGGTTTGATCAGGTTCGCCTGTCAGTTTTTCTGATGGACCTGATTGGATGATACATTCACCCCTTTGGACAGGTGGGTGTAAACAGACGCGTGTCCGTTTATACTGCCTACCGCTAATCCAGTCTGCTAGAAAAAAAAAAAAGGGAAGGGAATCTATCCTCTTCCGTTTACGCAGATTGGAGGGTATTCAGATGTAAACAGACAGCAAAGTCCGCTTACACCTGCCCACTCATAGAGCAGAATGGACTCTGTCCCTTTTTGCTTTGCAAAAACTGAGAGAACACTGATGTATCATCTGCCCACTCTGCTACAATCAGCAGGGGATCTTTGAGCAGATGCCCTGCTGATTGGAACAAAGTCCTCCTCCTCCAAAAGAGGCCTAAAGGACAAGGTAGGGTAGAAATTACAAACTATGTACACAGATAAACTCTAGGGAGGTGGTGCAGGGTGAGATTTGTATACTTCTAGTTACTATACCTGGAACAGTTATTTGGTGGCAATGCCAAAAAAAAAAACAAATTTCACAAAACAAAGTGCCTTTATAAATAGTAAAAAGTGAGCAAATCTATAACACCTTTTTACCCATCTTTGTGGCTTTTTTATGTTGTAATGGCACTCAATCTCCCCAGAGGTCCAGATCTGGATGCAGGGAGAGCAGTGTATGTCATTTTTTATTCAGTTTTACCCAGGTGGAATTGAAAGTAGAATAAAGGTATACTGTAGGTAGGAAATGTCATAATTTTTCTTGTGTTTATGCATTCAAATGTATGTTTGAAGGGACACTGTTAGCGTACCTATTCAGAGAAAAGTGACCTAACCACAGATACTAACTTTCCACCATCACTCCTTCCTCTGTTGCAGCCTTATGTTTACGCAGCTTTGGGGTGTGTCCATCAGACCCGGCGACTTTTTTAGCTTATGTATTGTCATTTGCAATACATATTTGGACTGTAGCCCGGGAGTGGTGTGCGAGGCCCACAAGATTGTATACAAACATATGATATACATACTATGGAATCTCGCCACAAGCATGCCCCCTACTCTGGAGAGAGATTTGTTGTATGTCCGTTAACAGGTGATGGACCTTATATGATTCAGGGATAAGGCCATACTTCAATCCTCTCATCAAGTATCTTATGAATTGGGCAACAAATGTGGTTGACTTCAAGCTAGATCACTACAAGACCAACAGGTGATGACCTAAGCACTCCGTATCACCAGCACAGATAGAAGGATAGCTACCCTCTCTAAACCTATCACTCAGGCCTTTGGGGAATTTTATTACCCCTTGTACAACCTTTGTACTCCGCCTCTCTCCCAAGGACAATTGGAGAAGTATCTGACATCCTCTGGTATGCCCAGACTCCCCTCACCAATCAGACAGAAATTGACAGCCTTTATTTCCCTTGAAGAATTACAGTTTGCAGTAAGCTCCACTAAATCGGGCAAAGCCCCAGGCACCGATGGTTTTCCCTTACAATACTAAAAATTTTTGCTTCCTTATTTGGGCCCTCATATGGTCAAGCTGCTCAATTCTTTGGGCGATTTGGCCTCCTTCTCCTGGGAAACCTTGCAAGCCCATAAAACAGGTCTCCACAAGGGTGGTCAGGATCCTTCCTCTTGCAGCAGCTATAGGCAGATTTCCCTCCTAAACATTGATTTGAAGCTGTTTACAAAGATTGTGGCTTCTCGTCGTCAACAATATCTACCGTATCTAATCCAGCTAGATTGGGTGAGGTTTATTACGACCCGTGAAGCTCCTTTTAACACTATTATTAAGGTACTTTATCTGATTCAGGTTGCCAACCAGACTAATACCCCCTGTGTGTTCCTTGGCACCAATGCAGAGAAGGCCTTTGCGTTGGGTTAACTGGAGGATTATGTATTCTCTCTGATCCTTCCCCTATTAAGAATAGCACCAGGCGGGGTTGCCCATTATTGCCTTTTCTCTTCACCCTCACTGTACATCCTTTTTATGAATCATCAGGTGGAATCTGGATACCCAGGGGCTGGGGGTCGGAGGTGTTCATCATAAGATCTCAGCTTGTTGATGATATGATGTTTGCACTTACCTATCCTGGGATATCTATCCCCAATTTTCTCCATAAGTTTGAGTGATATGGGGCCCTCTCCCATCTTAAAATTAACTTTGCCAATTTGGAGGTAATGGGGGTGGTGATACTACATTCTCTCTTTTGCTCTTTACAGGCAAACTTTAAATTTAAGTGGACCGCTACAGCCCTGAAATATCTGGGCACTTTGATCCCTTCTCAGTTGTCTGACACCTTTGATTTTAACTTTCAATCTCTTTTGACTAATTTGCACCGGGGCCCTTGCTCTTTGTGCATTGTAATATCATTAAAATGTGTATGTTACCCGAGTTTCTTTACTTTTTTCAATCTTTTTCCCATGCACATCCGCTCTGTGTTTTGTAAACAGGCCCACGCTCTCCTGTATGATTTTATATGGGCTCATGGTAGGCCCCAGATCATTGTCAACTTTTGACTTTGCCCAAGCAGTTTGACGGGTTAGCCGTTCTGCATTTGCAAAAATATTATCAAGCAATGCACCTCAGGAGACTTGTAGAACAGTATCACCTTGGAGAAATTATAATATGGCCAAGCATTGAACAGGCCCAAACTTTGATACCACTCAGTCAGGCTCCATGAGGCCATGCCGATTTGCCTCCTCCGCTCAAAACGAACCCACTAATTGGCTCAATGTCATATGTATGTTCCCTTCTTTTCACGTCAACTTCCCTGGCTCCCAAGAATTCATCTGTTTCCAGTTTTAGGAAACCTGGGCTGAGAGTTATAGACAGCTTCTTTAGGACTCTTCTACATTTAGGCCATTTCCAAGACTCTCACTTTTTGATGACAGGCTCTTGGTCTTCTATGCGGAATCTTATGAATCCGACAGGTTCCTATCAGTTGGACTTCTGGAGGGCTGTTTAATTATGTCTCTCAATTACTTTCTCCGCCCACTTCCACCTCCAAATAGTTTTTAATGTACATTAACCACTTTGGAAGACTACTGCTCAAAGTGCTCTCAGAACTGTATGCGCTACTGGTTCTGCCTCCCGTGGATTTTTCCTTACCATACGTTGCGAAATGGGAAGCGGATCTGGGGAGGACCTTTAAGGAATCCCAGAAAACCACCATAGTACGATTTGCCATAAATTCCTCACTTTTCACAACAATACAAGATAATAATTTCAAAATCTTAGCGCACTGGTACAAAACCCCTTCAGTTTTGCACAAGCTCTTTCCAGTTACCTTGGACAGATGCTGGCAGTGCCAAGTGGAGCAGGGAACGTTCTTAAACATTTTCTGCTCCTGTCTTAGACTCAAGCACAAACAGTTAAAAAATTTACAGTTTACCCTGTCCCTGACAACCCGACATTTTTCCTCCTGCATGTTACCAATATGCAGTCTAAAACCTATAAACAGTGGGTTCTGCATCATCTTCTCATTAAATATTTAAAGTAAGGTATGGCGCTTCACATACATGCTTAAACAAACAGTGTTTTGACTACAATACAAAAAATAAACACATAGTGTTGTATATAAATTAGCCCAAAAAAAAGTCCAAAAAAGTCCCACACCACAATTGTGAATCAGAAACAGTGTATAGTCTTCTGATGCCTAAACAATTGCTTCATGCAAATCCTCTTTGTGCTCCACCACCGTATGCCATAATATTGCACTCACCAACCATCCATGACCCCTTATTTAAATGAAGGTCTAATGTGCTTTGTGTATTAGAATATCAGTGGATTTCCTCTCAACTTTCTCCCAATTTAATTCTGCAGTTCAAAATCATCATAAATCGGAAGGAATTTCTCATAGTGTAGTAAATTTATTGTAAAATCTATAAAAACAAGAATACACTCACATTAGTTGGGGCCCAATCCTCAGCACTAATACACTCAGCTCTGTACTGCTATCGCCGCTCATGCACTAGAGTCGGCATGCGTTCCATTGACTGGAAGCGGATGTGACGTCAATGGACTCGGATGTTGCCGGACGCAACACTCTGCCTCTACATGTTTACCCAATCTGGCATCTTAAGGAAGTTCACATCTGTCATTTTCCCTGGGTCTTTTATACTATGCACAATTTTCCTATTTGGTTATACTACAAAGGCTACCATGTTATTACCGGGTAATAATATATTTGCTAATTATGGTCATATCTGAGTGGATTTTAGCTGAGGTATGAATCCCAATATAAAACAACATAAATATACATCAGTATATACAATGCTGATTGAAATGTTTATACAATACCAATTAAAATATTTTAGAAGGATTAACAAAACCCCTTTTAGCCCCCTTTTTATTTATTTTTAAATCCTATCATATAACCTAAAGTTCAAGTAATTTAGCAGGTACCCAAAATTCATAAAAACAGAACTAAACCACCAGGTAGATCCATCATTAGTGGGAAAGAGCCTTTGTATTCCAGATTGGGAGAGTACTTAGATATATACCTTCAGAGTTTAGCAGGCAAGGGCAAAGCCTTCTTAGAAGATAGGAAAGATCTCTTAAACATACTTAAAAAAGTTCCAGTAAATAGTAACCCCATCATGGCAACAGTAGACATTGAGTCATTATACACTAGCATCAAACAAAAGGATGGATTAAAGGTCACCGAATGGGCCTTATACACACTTCCTAATCTAAATAAATTATTACTTGGAATGTTTGGAAATGGCCATGGCTAATAATAATTTTTGGTATGGAGGTGAATACTATGATCAAATAAAAGGTGTAGCCATGGGGTCAAGATATGCACTAAGTGTGGCCAATATTTGAATAAGTGGAAGGAAGAGGAAGTTTTTTCTAAACAGCTTCCTCAATTAGTTATAAAAGATTTATCGATGATATATTCATTGTGTGGGAAGCTAATAAAGAGGAATTGCTATCATATCTGGAGTGATTAAAAAACAATAAGTATGGTATCAGGTTCACTAGTAACATTGATGAACAAATGTTGGAATATATAGATCTCCAAATTTGGAAGGAAGGAAAAACATTTTGCAAACGTACCCCTTTCAAGATGAATGATAGAAATGGGTATATATCAGTCAGGAGTTGTCACCATCCAAGATGGGTGTGAGCCATCCAGAAGGGACAATTCATGAGGATTAAAAGGAATTGTCAAAAAGAGGAAGATTACAAAATCCAGTCAAATAAATTAATCGAAAGATTTATAGAAAAAGGATACAAAAAGGAAATATTAGAAAAAACAAGAGATGGGGTAAATAGAATGGACAGAGAGGAACTATTGAAAGATAAAGAGAGGGTTAGGAATAAATTTGATCTGGCTTTTTATAACTGGTTATAATTTACAGTATAAAAAATTTAGAAAGATGTATTGAGAAATACTGGCCAATTTGACTTAATGACCACTCCCTAAAAAAGATTTTGCAAAAAAAACCTTAGTTTATATATAAGAGAGCTCCGGGGATCAGGAATATAATAGCAAACAATGTAATAAAACCTCCCAGAAAACAAGTAACCTTTCTGGAAAGAAAGGCTTTTTACAGATGTTACAGATGTAGAGCATGTAAAACAACAAAGGATAAAAAAAGAATGATGTCAGAATTTATCTCCAACATGAGGAAAAAATATCAAATCAACAAATTCTCAACATGTGACAGCAGATGTTTCACCTATCTGCTAACTTGCCCATGCAGCCTATATTATGTAGACTGCACAACTAGAAAGTTATCTAAAAGAGTGGGAGAGCATTTAACCAACATCAAAAATGGTTTCAAAAAGCATAGAGTATCAAATTCTTTTAGGTTGGTACACAATAAGGATCCTACACTTTTGTCTTTTTATGGCATTGATAGAGTCACTAAGCATTGGAGGGGAAGTGATTTAGTTAAGGAAATTTCTATAAATGAAATAAATGGATATTCAAACTTAAAGTGATACTAAACCCAGGACCCTGCATTCACTATATCTGGTCTCCCACAGTACACACAACACGGAAATGCAATTATTTTAGTAAATATAAACTGCTAAATACCTTTCTCATCAGCAGTATATACCAGTCTTGTGACTTCAGTCACTGCTCTAGGAGGATGTGAATCCTTCTGTCTGGACAGTGCTGATTGGCCCTGTGCTGATCACATGCACTCTCCCAAGAAAAAAAAAAACCTCTCTAGCAATACACACCAAACTGAGCATGTGCATGTGACTACAGATTCAGTCTGGATCTGGCAGTCATTTCAACAAGAGGAGGGGCAAAGAAGAAAGGATTAAAGAGCCTTTTTACACAATGCAGAGGATTAACCCCTTAGGTTCCACAGTGAGTATAACAAGAATGCTTTCCTGCATATACAGACTGATTTTACTGTTCTGGGTTTAGTAACACGTTAACTCATTGGTACCAAATGGATTAAACATAGATATTGTTTTTAAGGGCTTTCTTTATCCATGTTGAACAAATATGAAATACTGGTTGGGATATATTGCCTATAAGATAAGAGGGAAGAGGTATAGAGGGTTTTCTCTAAAAAGTATGTGTTGTTAGTTTTTGCCCATTAGATGGCACTTCAAATATGATAGGATTTAAAATTAAATAAAAAGGGGGTTAAAAGGGGTTTTGTTAATCCTTCAAAATATTTTAATCGGTGTTGTATAAACATTTCAATCGTCATTGTATATACTAATGTATTTTTATGTTGTTTTATATTGGAATTCATAACTTGGCTAAAATCCACTCAGATATGACCATAATTAGTAAATATATTATTTCCCAGTTAGCTGCCTAGCATGGTAGTCTTTATAGTCAGTGGCGTCCCAAGGGGGGTGCGGGCCACTCCGGGTGACACCATCACAAGGGGTGTAGGAGCAGGATGCCAGCAGAGCTTCTGGGATAGCTGCCTCTGATGTAGCAGTAAAATGAGTATCCTGGACCCGTGAAGATGTATCCCCTGAAGAAATTGCTCATGTGCCGGTTTCAGGTGAAAGAAGCCCGACTTTAGCACACAGCTGGTACAGTTAACCCCTTACAGGCTGCAAACCGCTGAAACTGATCCCGTGGATCACTATGGGTTGCAAGATCAGTTAACCCCGTATAGGGGATACATATCTTCACGGGTCTGGGATACTCATTTTACCGCTACACCGGCACTGCTCCTTCCTTCAGGGGATACATATCTTCACAGGTCCGCTCCTTCCTCTCTGAAGGGGCGACACCACATATTACCGCACCGGGTGACACCAACCCAAGGGACGCCTCTGTTTGTAGTATCACCCAATAGGAAAATTGGGCATAGTGTAAAAGACCCAGGGAAAATGGCAGACTTGAGCTTCCTGAAGATGCCAGATTGGCAAAACATGTAGAGGCAGAGTGTTGTGTCCGGCCACATCCGGGTCCATTGGCATCACATCCGCTCCCGGTCAACGGAACGTTTGCCGACTCTAGTGCATGAGCGGCGATAGTGGTACAGAGCTGAGTGTATTAGTGCCAAGGATTGGGCACCAACTAATGTGAATGTATTCTCATTTTTTTTTATATGTTTACAATAAATTTACTACACTATGAGAAATTTCTCCTTTTGATTTATGATGATTTTGAACTGCAGAATTAAATTGGGAGAATGTTGAGAGGAGATCCACTGATGTTCTAATACCTTGGGGACACAAAGTGCATTAGACCTTCTTTTAAATAAGGGGTCATGGATGGTTGGTGAGTGTAATATATTGGCATACGGTGATGAAGCACAAAGAGGATTTGCATGAAGCAATTTTTTGGGCATCAGAAGACTATGCACTGTTTCTGATTCACAATAGTGGTGTGGGACTTTTTTTGGACTTGCTAATTCATATACAACACTATGTATTTATTTTTTGTATTATAGTCAAAACACTTTGTATAAGCATGTATGTGAAGCACCATACCTTACTTTAAATATTTGATCACAAGTGATTTTGCACTTTAAGGGGCAGCTAACACATCTTACTTTATATGTTGGTTTGTTATATGGTTGATATAGAATTTCACCTTTCTTAGAGAATACACAATTATACAGTATATTATCCTTGGATGGGAAGAGAAGGCACTCAGTTTTTATACTAATTGTCATCTTTTGAATGCTGCCAAGTCCTGTATCTCTCTGCGGTGGAGGGAGCTGCAGCCTCTGCCCACTGGGTTTTGGCTACAGGTAAAGGAACTGAACCAAATTGAGGATCTTGTGCTGATGCACCAACATAAATGTAAGGTTTACTCCAAAACTTGGACTCTTTGGAACGTGTTTATATATTCCGAGGAGGGAAAGTCTCTTCTCTCAGTGAGATCTACTGGCTGTTAAATATATGACTGCTTTTTCAAGCTGGATGCAGGTGTAGTCCTTAATGGCACCTCTCCCTCTTTCATCCCCCCCCTCCTTTTTTTCTCCCTCCCTTCTTCTTGCCTTCTCCCATTCTTTCCTATTTGGTCTAGTCTTAGGAAAGCTATAAAATATTCAGCAGTATCCCACATCATCTTTTAGACTTCATAGGTCCTCCTTTGGCTGTTACTTCTTGACCTCCCGATCCACGGGGCAACCCAATGTTTCCAAAGTCCTTATTTGGGCTATATTTTATAAGTTGTAGTTGTATACATTGTAATTGCTGAGAGGGTTCATTTTGTATTTGGTACTTTGGCATTATTGTATTTGCCTTGTTGTAATGTTCTGCATCAGGGATCTCAAAAATTTCTAAACAAAGGGCAAGTTTATTATCATTCGTACTTTAGAAGGGCTGGACTGTGGCAAGTAGAAGTCAAAAATGTCCCAGCATTGTTAACCATTCCCCATCGTTGGTGTTTGCAAGAGGAATATTAGCCCCATTATTGATGTCTTTAGAAAGCATAGTGCTCCATCATTGGTGTCAGTGGGAGGATAAGTGCATCATCATTGGTGTCATTAGAGAAAAGAGTGCCCCATCATTGGTGTCAGTGAGAGGAATGGCGCCCCATCATTGGTGTCATTAGAGAAAAGAGTGCCCCATCATTGGTGTCAGTGAGAGGAATGGCGCCCCATCATTGGTGTCATTAGAAAGAATAGTGCACCATCATTGGTGTCAGTGGGAGGAATAGTGCCTCATCATTGGTGTCATTAGAGAAAATAGTGCCCTATCATTGGTGTCAGTGGGAGGATAAGTGCATCATCATTGGTGTCATTAGAGAAAATAATGCCCCATCATTGGTGTCAGTGAGAGGAATGGTGCCCCATCATTGGTGTCATTGTAAAGAATAGTACCCCATTATTGGTGTCAGTGGGAGGAATAGTACCTCATCATTGGTGTCATTAGAAAAAATAGTGCCCTATCATTGGTGTAATTAGAAAGAATAGTGCACCATCATTGGTGTCAGTGGGAGAAATCGTGCCTCATCATTGGTGTCAGTGGGAGGAATAGTGCCCCATCACTGGTGTCAGTGGGAGGAGTAGTGCCCCATTGTTAATTTTAGTGGGATGAATAGTACCCCAAGGGCTAGATAAAGGCTAACAAAGGGCTGTATCTGGCCCCCGGGCCACACTGTTCTATGTTGTTGGATCCTGCTGCTTTTTTAAATAAAATAAAAACAAAATAAGCTTTAATTTAGTTGTTTTAGAACATAGGGGGAAAAAATACTATACATTAAAAAACTAATTATTGACAATTCGATCAAAAATAAGAAAATGGCAAATGTGAATAGAAACATGGTAAATATTCCTAAATATTGAGAATTCTGATGTTATACTGTTCTATACATTATATAATCCTAACTACTGTTCCCTTTACATACCCCAGACCACTGCACTGTGTAAGTTGTGCTGAACATCATATACTTCTTACTGCTGAACTTTGTATACTGTGGTATACTTTGCATACCTGACTGTTGCACTTCCAGCTTACAGAGTTGTGAGGATTATGTAATCTATAGCCCCATGTACAAGGCAAACTGGTCAGAAGTATGTAACACACCAATCAGAAAAGCCAAAATGATATCTCTCCAGGTGAGTGGCTGACTCTCACATGTTGTGAACTGGAACCCAGAGTGCTGCACAGCTCATCTGTGAGATTTAGTAACATGCACAAATCTGGAATATGCCGCACTCCTTGGTATCTTTATTGAAGCATTAAAATGACATTCCATGTATGACAGGAACATTAAAAAGGTGGTGCGTTTCACTCTCATAAATGAAGTGTAAGTGGTGAATTTAGCATGAAACTCATTACCTTTTTAATGATCCTGTCATACCTGTGATGTCATTTTCATACTTCAATAAAGATACCAAAGATACCAGCAATATTTCAGATTTGAGTATGTAACATACAGTTCTTTGCATAAAGAGCAGTGGTCAGAAGCGAGTAACAAAATATCCCAGCACACAGACTGCAGTTGTACAGAGTGTGTAATGTGCAGCACAGCATACAGAGTACATGGCTCAGGAATATAAAGCATTCATCAGTTCAGTCCAGCAGCTATTAATATGTAACATACGTCAGTAAGAGGTATGTAACATTTAACAAGCATACAGAGCATGGCAGTCAGGATTATGTAATGTACAAGGTATGTTACTAAAACCTCACTGTTGAACCCTGTATGCCATGCTATACATTACATTTGATCATTGAAGTATGTTTACATTGCTGTCCCCCAGTAAGTCTCAGTCCTCCTCTGCAAACAAACCCCTCCTCAATCCCCAAAGGTAACCATCCACAACTTACCTCTGCACACCCCTTTCACCACTTACCTCTTTTCCCTACTACCACAGCTCACCCCGTGTCCCCATCCACAGGTCACCTCTGAGTCCCTGTCCACAGCTCACCCCTGGGACCCCATCCTAAGCTCACCTCTACACCCCAGTCACCAATCCCTTCCTTTCCCTGCTCTCACCTCTGTAGCCACCCTGCCCCCATACACAGGTCTCATCCCTGCAACCAGCATTCCCCTCTTGTGCACAGCTCTCATCTCTGCATCCAGTTCCCCCCTACATCATCCACAGTTATCACTTTTGCACCCAGCACTCTCCATCCACAGTTCTCACCTCTACATTCAGCCTTCCTTATCCACAATTCTGAACTCTGCACCCAACCCTCCCCTTCCACACCTCCCACTCTATACCCAACACCTCCCCATCATCCACAGCTCTCACCTCTACACTCAGTCCCCCCCCCATCCACAGCTCTCACTTCTGCACCCAGTACTCTCCATCCACAGTACTCTCCAGTCTAACATCTGTACCCTCTTACCTCCACCAATCACAGCTCTCATCTCTGTACACCACAAAACCTTTCTCCCATCCAAGGTTTACCACTTGTTTTCTATTGTAAAGAGGTGAAATTATCCCTGCCACAGCCTGCATGGATGGACGCAGCATAATGACTTGCTGCACTGCCTCTATAACCAGTCAGCTGCAGTGTGCAAGTAAACATGGCAGAAAACCTTAGCACCTGAGAATCCAGCTGAGAAATGTGGGGCACATGTCCCAGGTGCCCAGCACTAAGCATGTGCGATTGTTTTGTAACAAATCAATTTTCATCTGAAAATTTGATTTTCGGAGATTCGGATGTACTGTATACAAACCTCCAAATGGACATAGTAACAGATGTAAAGTTATCCAAAAACAGTTGTAACAAAATTAACTAATGCATTTGTTTCATTCAGGTGACATCACATGATTTGGCAGTAGTTTGGGCCCATGGGGAAATTAATTACATTTTCGAATTTGTTTGATAATTCGGATTCCAGTAAATTTGTTATTTAACCCCTTGGTGCTTCCTGGTCCCTTAGGGGTTTGTGATGCCGGGAGGGGAGGTGAGGTTTAGGGTCATGTGACCACCGTGATTGGCTGTCACGGAGGTCACTTGATCGGAAAGCTGCTGACCCTGAGTAGCGAATGAGTTCTTTCCGTGAGGCGCCGGTAAATGTGCCAGGAGCACATCCTGTATTTACACTGAGTATGCAAATATGCGGCTCTTTGGCGCCAAGGTCCAGCTGCCGAGTGTTCACATATTTGCATGCACTCAGCGCCAACAAATTAAACTGAATTTGTAATTATCACAGTTAGTCAGTTCATTTCCACAGTCTAATGCAATTCTTAAATTTGAAACATTAGAGGCCACTGATTTTTGTATTATTTATTCTATTTTGTCCGAAAATATAGAATCGTCCTGAATAGTTTTCGATATATGAATATTGAATCCACCTGAAATATATAGCAATCTTCTGAAAAAAAAGCAAATTTTTTTCAATCCACCCAGACCTAACAAATGCCAAATCTAACGAAATGAATCCCGAAAACGAACCGAATCAACATAACAAATTTCCAGCTTGCACATGTCTACCCAGAGCTAGTGACAACCTGGATCCAGGGATCTTGTGATCTACACTGCCTCGGCTGAGAACTAAGGAACAGAGATTTTCTACTGTATTTACAACTTGGCAAGGAAAGAGCTCTTTTTATTACTTAGATTAATTGTGATATTTGGTACTGCAGGCATGTGCCCTACTAAATTATTTGAAGAGTAAATATAAATGGTTGGTTCACCTAAAAGTGATACCATAGCTATATGGGGAACCCTAAGGACTGAGGTAGTCCCTGATTTTCCTATGTGTTGATACTTCACCATAAAAACCTCCCTCAAAGAATTCCTAACTGGTGTCTCTGTCTACCTGGGATATTTCCATTCTCCATAACATAAAATATGTAATCAGTATAGAGTATGTAGCAATATTCAACAGGTAGAGTGAGAACCCCCCATAAAGGCTACAAATGGTGTACAGAAGTCTCACCAATGGAATCCCAGTGAGATATAACAAACTAGCAGATTTTTCCAGTATCAAAAGCTGAAATATTCTGAACAAATTGACAAATTTGATAAATCCAGTTTAAAATTCTTATCAGATAGGATTAAAATACACTGACAGTCATGGCATTAGGGTACCCTCATGGAAGTATCTATTCTGAGTGCTCAGATTTATCAGTAGTAGCCTAGACATAGCAGTTATCAGTGAAATGTAAACGTAGTTATTTTCTAAACTACATTTGATAGCTGTTTAGCCAATTTGTATAAGAAAAAAAAGAAAAATCAGGCAAGAAAATAATAATCTATAATCAGCTTGATGTCCTAGGCCTCCTTCACTCGGGTGACTAGGGTCATACAGATGATTTCAGTGACAAGAATTTGCGGATTGCATGTGATCTGCTTTGGCCACTCAGCCTTTTCAAGGCAATGACAAGGTTAGAGAAGCTGTCACTACTTACATGAATCAACACATCCAGCAGTGACTTGAGGGTAGGGATAGATGTCTGAGCACGGATGCATCCAGGGTCAGAAATTTGTCCCTTTATGCAAAAATCTGCTGTATGTCTCTGTTAGCCCATGTCAAGGAGGCCAGTTAGGATCTGTAGGAGCTTAGATATAGCAGTTATCAGTAATCTTTAGCATTTTGTGTACCTATTTATATATGCAATTATTTGTTTGTTTGACTATTTGGTTGCTGCTGTTTCACATATCCAGTTTGGTGTATAGGCAGACTGCAAGATGCAAGCAATGAGTCTGTAGCTTGCCCATTCCATATCACTGATTACATTTATTAAATGAACAATCACTCAATTCCCTAGAACTCTGCGATGACATTAATTCAAAATTATGTTCAACAGATCTTCTGAGGAAGACTCTACAAAGTGCTTCATTTAATTTGTGCTTGCCCTCTCTGCCTCAGACAAGCAGTTATAACTGCAATATTGCCCTAATTCATTTATGGAATTTTCTTGATAATATTAGAGTGAAATGACGCTGCAAAAAATAAATGTATAATTTTCAAAGGGCATGCTTGCTGAATTACAGTTCAGCAGTTTGCAGGAATCTTGGCTAGACATTCTCATTTTTTATCTTGCTAATGTTTTATTATAGAACTGTGTATGTACAGTATACAAAACATCAGTAATCTGGGAAAAATGCAAGAAGTATTTTCAACATTTCAACTTAACTTTCAAGCAGTATAAGCCACTTGCCTACCAGGCACTTTTACCCCACATGGCACTAACAATTACTAATATTGAAACAAACTTGGTAAAAGCAGTCAGACAGGCCTGTACTGAAAACCTCCATATTTCTTTTACAGCAGATGTGCAGGTTGTGTAAATATAAAAGGACAGTCTAACAGGCAATAGAAATGTCCCAGTGCTCTCCTTAATCACACAGACCTAGTCAGACATGCCCCTTACCCTTCTTTGCAATACATGTCGGTGTAAAGAACCTTGCGCTGAGGGGTGTGGCTATTCCTCAGCTCTGCCAATGGAGTCCATTTCACTGTAAGAGGGAGCAGCAATTTCATTAAGATAAAAGGTATTTAAAACAAAATTACAAGCAAAAAAGATAAAGGAAGTGTATGACTTAAATTTAAAGCCCATCTCTGACAATGTTTTATTTTAGGTATAAAAGATCCACCTGTCCCTCTACAGTGCCCACTTTTTTTGTTTTATTTTTAATTTTCTTCTGTCTAGCCCTGCTCTTCGGCATGTAGTGGTACAGGGGTAGGGGTCTGTAGGGCATCCTCCATGATGTAGGTGTACCCTGCAGTGGTAGGGCATGTTGCGGAGAACAGTCACCCAGTGCACAGCTAGGCAGCTCTGGTTCCTGGTCTCTGCACCAGGAATTGCTGCAGTAATAGCAGTTACCTGGCAGAATTTTCTGATGAATTAGAACTAAAAGGAGCCACTGTTACATAAGGGAACAATGTTGATCTATGTAAACATAAGATTAGTCCTACGTCTACATTTAAAGATCAAGTGCACTTTGCTATAAAGTGTCTTTTTCTACTGTCCTTCACCCTCCCTTACATAAATAAAGTATGCTAATGAACGCTGATCTCCTCCCTTAAGCTATGGCTTTGTGTAGATACAAATAACAGATCCATGAAGCTTACTGATTAAGGAACCTTTGATGCATTTCACAGTGAAAGTACTTACTCATAAGGTCAGTCTGTGAGTAAGCAGTCTCAGTGCATGACAAGTTAAAGCTTCCTTGTTGATATTTGCTTGTTAGTGCCTTCTATCTGTTTAATAAACCTCAGATTAAGTAGAAAGTGCCAAGGAATAGTTTTTCTGTTTTTTATACTTGGGGTGGTGTGAATGGTAAGGACCAGGAACTGTGAGTTAATACTGCAATAGTAGACTGGGAAGTTGGTCTCCCTGATGGCAGCAAAATTAAAATTAGTTCTGGCTTTGTTTATGGCCTTCAAGGCATTACCCTATGCAGTTGACTGTGCCTACAGAGTTCTGTTCCTTGGAAATTAATTGGGATATCTCATAGGGCTGGAGATGCTCTAAATCTTTTCTATAAGACATAAAAGCACAGGCAAGTATTTCTAAAGTGTGTATTTATATTGTTTTCAAACCTTTTTGTTAGTTTATCAGAAAATGTAGGATCAGTCTTCTGTTCATATGTTTTCAAAAATAAACAAACTCCTTTTATTTGGATAAACGTTTATTTGTTACTTTATAAATCTATATCTAGTAGCACTAGGCAGCAAGTAATGCATGTTCTAATAACCTTCTATGTCACCAATTTGGCTTCCATTTCATTTCCAGATCAATTTTTGGGTACAAAATCCAATCTGAGAACTATCAGGTCTTATGCAGATTGAAAGAACTTCCATTTTTGGAATTGTAAGGTGTAAAAAAGTATTATTCTAGATAAAAATAAGGAGTGGAAACAGAACAAAAAAAGCTCTACGTTCTCACCGTTCATCCTACATTTCTTTCCAAACAAAGTCATCTTTTTCATTAACAAAGTCTGGACAGTCATGAACCTTTTCCAGTTCCGAATTCCAAAGTTTCCTCTAAAACATCTTCTCTAACAGTCCCAAGGCTTGAATGATCTTATAGACATCATCAGCTTCCAACTCATGCCCCTAAACCTTACTATTACTTTCATGTACATTAACAATCTTTTATACTTATTCAGAACAATCCTTTCAAAGGTTTGTTAGTTGACCAAACTGTCCTATTTGTGTATACCATTCCAGTGTATTACTGTAAAAGGTTAGAGAGGGGATAATACAAATTGACATGTTTTATGGAATACCACCAATTACAGAGTATGCCATTATCAGATATTCATGTATGAATTGCCTGAATGAAGACCCCTCCCCTTTATAAGTGTAACCCAGGAAATGGAGAGTCCGGCTTTTCGGGGGAATGCAGACTTAGCTGCTAGGAGGAATGCAGACTTACATGCCACTGGTATATTGTATGTGGTGCAAAACAAAACCTTTGTTTAATTTGCATGTGACAGTTAAAAAGAAATTACAATATTCAAATGCAGAACCTCCATTGTAATTTAGCAGAGTATAGCAAAAAGTATGGAAATTTGGTCTAAACAATAGTGCTTGTACAGCCTCAATGGGCATAACTAAATGTAAGCGATTATCAATTATCGATTTTTTTTTTTCTATGCCAGGCATTTCAGAAGGGAAGGCCAGTGATGACAGCTTATAATTATTTTAAATGGATAAAACAGCTGAGATATTTGTCAAAGCAACATATGATCAATTAAATGATGCGGTAAATAAAAATGAAAATCTCTGCGAAACAGTCATCTTGCAACATGTGCATTTGCAAGCAGTGTTAAGCCAGGAATGATCACATGCAGCAGAAAATAATTGTATACTTTAATTATGATTTAGTACAGTAACACTACAAATAGTAATCCCATTGTTGCCACATTACTTTTTGGTAACAGGCCAGTTGCACCACATCACATTTTAGACTAAATTTATGGTCAAGCCATGTTTTCATACCTGCATTCCAGGCTAACAACTATACAGTATACATTGGTGAAAAACATGTAAGGATAATATTTTTCCAGCAAAAGGATTTGCAATTCTGATAATCCAGTTCTGAGATTTACATAGCTCTGTCACACACAGGGGCGGACTGACAGCTCATGGGGCCCCCGGGCAATAGGGGATCATGGGGCCCCTGTGTCCTTGCCCAAACTCAAAAAAGCGTATGAAAAAGGTACCAGGGGCATCTCATGGGGCCCCCTATGGACCCTGGGCCCCCTACGAACCCTGGGCCCTTGGGCAGTGCCCGAGTTTCCAAATGGTCAGTCCACCCCTGGTCACACAGACTGTCTAGAAGGACAAGAGACCTGATTTTTTTCTTTGCTGCAATTCTATAACACTTACAGATTTTATCTCTACCCCAACCTGTGACTTAACAGTGAAAGGAGAAGCAGGAGACTGATGAACTCTCTGTGATACTGTGCTCTGCTATTAGCATATTCCTAGCACTGCAACACAACTGATTGGCATCTTAAGCTGTTTTTTACTCTCCCAATCTGATTTCAGCTGTACAGGGGCTGCAAGAAACTGACAACGCAAATTCAGGTACTTACACTAATTAAATAAAAAAATAATACATTTGCGGATGTATAACTAAGTACATGGCAGTATTTACAGCCTGGAATTCAGCTGTAATTAATCTATAAAAAGTAGGAATTTGTTCAAACTATATGGCAGTTTCAAGAACCTTGCTTTAAGTTTGAGAAATTTGCGTTGAACCTCATTGAAATCTATGGAGGAAGAATCTTCATTATTTAATTCTGGCCATTTGTAGGGCTAATAAGCAAGCTATTGTTAAATAAAAGGCATAGGAAGTCAGGCACTGCCATGGAGGGAAGGGAGCATGTACTAAAGCCAAAACAAAAAGCAAAACTAAAAAAAAAAAATGTAAAAATGTATCTATTCTATCTATTCACATTACTGTTAGCTCTCCCAAAGAGCTCCAAAACACAATGATACATTTTGCTGTTGTAAGCCCACTCATTTATAGAAAATGGTCTGGGTTATCTATTTCTTCCTTCAAATGATTGGCTTTTCTGACCAGGATTAAAGCCTATGCACTGCATTATAGATTCTCCCTATTTTTGGCTGAGAACCTGCATGTTTTGGGGCAACAGTTGGTGATTTGAAAGGCTCATAAATCATGGAGATTTGCTGAAAACCCATGGTAGTGGCGAAACCAAAATGTATCCCTGATGACCATATATACTATAATATCTCTGTTCAATGCTATGTAACAAGACTAAGGTTAATTTGGAAAAAAAAATGAAAAATTACCTTTACTTCTTGAGTTAAGGATAATTTGCACTTGTTGAACAAATCTCACTCAATTCATTAACATCTCTTTATTACGTACAGTATATCCTAAAAACACTAGCATAATGGGCCTGGAATAAAGAACTGGACAGCACCAATTTACTTAATGCAGCTCCATATTACACAGTGCTATGTTGAAACCTACAGCAGTCAATCAGAGCAGCGTTCATTAGTACGACTACAATAAACATTTCAAATTTATTTTCTGATTAGTTTCTGTAGGCCAGACAAGTCATTAATATCTGCATTAAGTATTTAAAAAAGCCCCAAGACATGTATAAACAAGACATTTGCCTTCAGTAAATAAGTCATTAAACTATGTTCACAAATGTCTTGTATTTATTTTACAAAAGAAGCCACAAAATATTGTGATGTAACAGATGTGTTAATTAGACATGCACACCAAGTTCAAACAAGGTAACATGCAGTTTCATCTTCAGCAATGATTCAAAAGAAAATTAAAAAAGAGTTGCACCAACACAGCAATATGGTTACTTGATATTTCAGGTTTGGTAATGATCTCCCAATATTTTAACCTGGACACAGGTGCAGAATGTGCATGCATGCCTTATTCACTGACTAAGTTAATTTTGCACTTATTATATGTCCATTCTGATCACCAATCAAATGTCATTTTATTGTTTATGGTGGTATGACAGAAAACATATTCCTTAATTAGCCCCTTATGTTTTGATGCACCAACCTTCTACCACATTAGATGCAATGTCCACATTTTTGTTCAACCTTTCTCAGTACATGCTCATTCTTTAAAGCATTTTCCATTACATTCCTGTTACGTTCTGTACATTTCAAAACTGAGTCTTTTCTTATATTCATATATATTTTCCTTCAGGTTATAGTTCATCTTCATTTTTCAATTCGTAATCTATCAACAGGTATTTCTGACCATTTATATGTATTTCAACTTGTTTAGTTTCTTGGCATTGGTGTACAATGTACATTGGTGTCTCAAAAGAAAGGAGCAAGGACTGCACAAGTGTTATTCTACCTCTGCATGTTACAAAACATCTAAGCAACAGAACTTCCAACAACATTTTTACTAAAAGAGCAAAGAATATCAGAGATGATTATCTGCAAAATTAGAAGTGAACTCTGGCTGGCCTCCATACGTTAGGCTGCATTCCTGTTTTCGCAGCAGAGAACCTGGGTTTTGGCACCTGGATTCTAGAAATTGGTGCTCTGGGATTGGTGACAGAACTTGTAGGACTTAAAACTGTAGCAGCATTATAATTCTCATGTGGAGATTCCAGAATAGGAGAATGATATTGTGCAGTGCCAGAAACTTTGGCAGGCCTAGGCTGGTTGGTCAGATCTGTTCTCCAAACTGGTTCTGCAAGCGTTGTTGCTGATCGGGGGGTTAGCACAGTTGGAGTCATGTTTACAGATGATGACATTGGAGTTGGAGTTGAGAAGCGCTTAATCTCATGAGCTCTAGTTTTCACAGGAATCTGTCTGCCTTGACTCACAGAGAGATTTGGTTTTGGGGCATCCTGTCTAGAAGAATCAGCAAAACAGAACATTGCTGGATTGAGCTGGTAAGGTTGATGACGCATAAAATCAATAGCTTGCATTCTCGGCTTACCAGCAACACCTTTTTTCACTTTGCTTTCTACCTTGCTCCC
Organism: Staurois parvus; assembly: GCF_062004578.1. NCBI lineage: Eukaryota > Metazoa > Chordata > Amphibia > Anura > Ranidae > Staurois > Staurois parvus. The sequence goes on along the minus strand of NW_028318032.1, from coordinate 829,593 downwards.
TTGAGATTTTGAGGCTGCTAATGGACAAAATGGAGACACCAAAGGATTGTATGCAATTGGAGGTGGTGCACGAATATTTGGTGAATATTTCCAAGAGGAGGGAAGAGATGGAGTTGGTGAAGGTGTTCTTGGCCTTGAGTTAGGTCTGGATTGAGATCTGTGTTCTGAGTCTACCACGAATTTGTCCACACGGCTTTGTCGTTTTGCAAACAACTCTGCTCCTTTACCTTTCAGCTGGGGGAAATCTTGGCACCCATTAACAAATTCTTCTACAGGTGCTTTTAAAATAGGTTTTGGAGCCACAGGTGGAGGAACTTTATTTTTTCGTGCTGAAGGCTGCATAAAATTGCAAGCTTCAGCACCTAAGCTAAGAAAATCCTCTTCTGGGCCAGACTCAAATCCTGTTGCATGTTGGGGTTTGTCATCAAGGTTCTGAACCATAGTCAAAAGTTCTGGGTTAGGTTGGTATTTTTTTTCCTCTTTTTTAACAAACATCTGTTTCCTCCCCCCTCTTTTCCGAGCATCGTTTAAGATACCAGTGCGCCCAGCAGGCACAGAGATTTTTTGTTCTCTTGAAGTTGCAGAATCTGGGGATTGGACTGCTGGTGACAGATAAGATGTGTGACTTGCAGGACTCATATACTGTGATGCTGTAGGTGTCACTGGGGTTGCTGGAGCATTAGGTACAAGATTTGATTGTGAAGTAATTGGTGGTGGTCCTGATGGACGTGATGGAGATGAGAGATATATTGAAGCAGTAGTAGTCCGTGGTGTCCCTGCTGCTGGAATATAAAGAGATGCAACTGAGCTAACTGGAGTTTTTTGAGGACTTATAGATGTGTCAGGTGTAAGTGGTGTGAATGGAGGAGGAGCAATATTTTGCACTGGTATGCTTTCATTTTTTTTTGCTGGCATAGGATTAAATATGACTGATGAGGCTACAGATCGTTGCTCTACTTGACCTGGAGTAAATGGTCGTGCAGACCTGTTGAAGATCGCCATTCCAGAGACTGGTGACTGGGTATTACCAAGTTGTGGAGATAGAGTGTTAGCGGGGGCTAGTGATATCTGTGCACTTGTCACTTTTATGTTCTCTGAGCCTTGAGCCTGCTGGCTTCTTTCTAAATTAACCTGATGGTTCACATTTCCATTGACCATTGACTTCCGAGGAGGGGCAATGGGAGTTTTTTGAAAAATCTGAGGGTTTTGTACTGAAATATTTTCAACAGCATGTTCTGACCTTTGCCTTTGCAGTTCAAACAATGCTGCACCTTTGCCAGATGCCTCACTCAAACCCTTTTCTTCCAGATGTTCATGTTCCATCTTTGGCTTTTCAATGTCAAGATATGTGCTGTCCCAATCAGAATTGTTTGTTAGACTACGTGCATCAGAAAAGCCTTCCTCATCAAATTCTGATTCACTTGTTGGAAGGACACCGTCTTCGTCTTCAATGTAACGATCTTCGTCTACACTTCCGTAACTCACAAGTGTATATTTCTTTGCTCTTTGCCGTCTTTTCTTAAACATAAGAACCCCCTTTGAGTGGGGATTTGGAGCATCAGTTAACAAAGATGCAATGGTTCTACATTTGGTTCTAGCTTCTTTTACATTTTTCTCCTGGGCACTTTCACTACGGTGCAGTTCTGAAAGAGAACATGAGAAAACAATGGCTTAGTAGCTATTCTTATGAAATTAATATTGTGCATATTTATAAACTGTAATATCAACAATAAGTTTAGCACATTCTTTTAAAAAGGAGGTTCCATCATTTTTTTAAGTCCTAGGGAAATGTATACTTTGTTGTCTTGGAATCAGGGCCAGATTTTTGCATATCCAACATAAACTGTGACCCAGAGCAGCAGGACTTCCTGGGCAGTCTAATTCTGTACACCTAGAACCACACTTCTAGCAAAGTAAGGTGACATTTTGCCCTGCTCTTCATCAGTTGTAAACATAATTATGCAGAGTAATCTCTTTCAGATTTCCATCCCTGTCACTAGCATATTTTGTATAGCATTGACACCTAATGTTGTTAGCATGATGATCGGTGAGAGTGGGTGGCACAAGACAGTTGGCCTAAAGTACAGAAAGGATTAATCAAACCCTGCCTAGGATAAAGCCACAGATTATTAGAGTTTTGTACATTGGAATAATTTCATACATAAAGACCTGTTGTATCCTAGGCTCCCTAAAACATCTGATCAGTTGATAAGTATACTAGAAAACTCAAGAGACCTCAACATGGGAAGTTTTTGAATGGTAATACAAGGGTCTAAGAAAGAGCTGCACAGTAAGACATAATAGTTTACATTCACATGGACACATGAGCATAAACATCCACATGCATGTGAACACTGGAGGGAGAATCAGACTTTTGATTCCCAGATCATTAAATCACCCAATCACTCTTTAATTGTATGGCTAACTTTTGGCAAGGAGCATACATAAACCACTCTGGAAGTATTACTGAAAATCAGAGTCACTTTCAAGCCATTGTTGAAGGCAATAAAGGGGGATTGCATTACATCTGTGGTTTGTCATTGGGTATACTAGCCAAGGTTGGGCATACTGAGTTTTTTATTTAAGGTACATCTTTACTTTAAATGTATGTTTACCAAACCTGTGCTGATAAACACGACCTGTGTTTCAGCAGAAAGTGATTTTCGAAGTGGGTAACTTTGCTGCTACAGTATATCTAAAAGTGGGTGTGTGCCACCAAAGGAATGTTATAGAAAGTTTTCTTTTAATTGTAACTTTTTTTTTTCTTGGCTTTATTGGGATTTCAAATAAGCACAGGTGTGCATTATTTGTAAAGCTTACTACTCACTTAAATTGTCCTGTTGAAATAATACACTTAATTTCCGCTGTACATCTGTTGCCTGGAGAGTTGGCAATGTAAGTGGCATTACTAAAAGGAAAGATGGCATGCTGTATTTATATCATATAACGATGAGTGTACTGTCATAGATTCTGTCCTATGAAGCTGTTTACCTTAAGATAACATTTTTAACTTTCAAAAAGCAAATTAAAAGTATTTTTTAATGAGTAACTTTTAAATAACCTTTTCAAATGAGTTGAGTTTACCTATATTTTGTGATATGTGCTGCAAATAAGCGATTTGTACCATTTTTTTCATTTAGTTTTTTTTTTTCATAATAATGCATGCAAAAAATTAATACACATTATTGAAAGCAAAGTTTCTGTCCCTATGAGATGGTGACAGGAGAACACCCACACAGTTTTACTTAGATGTATATAAAACACTATAAAATGTAAAGTTATTTTAATTTCATACAGATATGGTTAGGATCAGCACATTATTCAATAGATGAACTCCTGTAATTTAGAACTTTCTGCATAAAACAAACAATAGCTGTGCCCTGAAACCAAGCAAGGGAATGACGTATTATTTATACCTTTCAACTACAGTTTTGGAATAATACAAAGAAAATGAAGTAGCAATCTAAAAATATAAAAATCATAAAAAAGGTTATTAAAAAATTCTTATAATTTAATGTAATGTGAACAAATATGGACTAAATTTTTTCAGATGCTTTGTATTCTACTCCAAAAAAAAAGAATGTAAAACTTTCAGTAAGCTTAAAGGTCTATCTATAACTTTCACAATGATCACCACACAGAATGGGATATTAATCTATTCAAAGCGAGTATTGCGACAACCAGGAATGTGTTACTATCAACTGAAGCAAATCAACCCACTTTAAATGCACTTCTCTTACCAAGCTCTTCACATTGTCAAGCCAGTCACTCAACACCTATGCCTTCAATGTATAAAGAGAGCCATGACAAATCAAAGTTTTCACTGTACTAAAAATATTAACATATTCATCATTTCACTCTAAACAAACAATAAGTATAAGCCGATAAAAAGAACACATTCTGTTGTGTAGCTGAATCTATTATTTTACAATTAGGAGAATTACCTGCATAGAGATTATCTGTGCTGTGGTAGGAAGATATCGGTGAATCAGGCATGACACATGCACCATTAGAATCACAATGTTCCATATAGAGCTGACCGGGGACAAGTACACTCCAAGCTGGAGCCAAACCAAAGTAGGAAAATCTCCCCAGCTCCGCACTGCCCTTTCTACAAGCCTTTTTAAGTCCCCACTTTTGTCTTCCCTGGCATAGCTGTTGGCTTCACTGGCTTGCAGAAACTGATGAGGTCATAGAGTCTATTTTTAAGTGCCAGGGCTTATCACTGAACTGGGCTATGGACATTGTCACCTGTCACTTCAGCTATGTTCCTCCACGTCTGTGATTGAGTTAGAAAGAAATATTTTCTCCCAGCAGTAATTCTTCTACCCCCCTTCCCCTTTAAAAGAAGCGTGAAACAATGATATGTATTCCGGTCTGGAAACATTAGGTCAATGCACTCAAAATACCATAGTTATCCATAAACGTCCTGATAGAAAATCAGTATTCATCTTAGCTTTGCCAAACAGAAGAGTAGAAACGTGTGGGCAATGGGGTTGCTATTGAAAAGGCATCATCGAACTTTGGGCTAGTATTTGCAGTCATAATTAGACTAAAGGAAGATTTACTAAGGATGTACTTTTTTTTTTAAGTTATTCTGCATTCACTTTAAAGACCCAATCTAGTACAGATCAATTTAAAAAAAAATATGACTTTTCTGCGCACATGATTGGTTAATTGAAGTGATTTAAAAAAGATGTACTCCTTTAGTAAACTGACTCTTCTGAGTTCTAATTAGCCACCTTGTAATTGAGAATAAATAGTATTTTTGTGAGGAAATAATAATTTTTTTCCAAATTAATTTTTTCACAAATTAATTGATTTGTTAGGGCTGTCCCAGAAAATTCAAACAGTACATACTAGCTAACAACAGGATTGCCCTAAAGAAAAACGGAACTCTGGAATCTGTACTCAAAAAGAATTAGGCAGAGGGCAAAGGTGTAGTCACCAGAATTGAGCAAGGTCACCCTGCAGCTGCTCTCACTTAGAATGCCTTATTTTTCACTATGCCTCTGTGCAGGCAGCTATCTTGGTAGAGGCAGGGCCAGGGGCGGACTGACAACTCATGGGGCCCCCGGGCAATAGGGGATCATGGATCACAGTCAGTCCGCCCCTGGGCAGGGCTTACTTACTCATATCTGAACCTCCAGTAAAGAGAACAGTCAACAGCAATGTAGTGACATCACCAAATTTCACTACAAATCTCCTAAGAATAGCAGTCAGAGGCAGGACTGCCTTAGATCTCATACAACAGATAGGCAGCTATAACCCTGTAGGACAGTATTAACTAGACACCCTCACATACAAGGAAGTGCACTGCTACTTTTCAGAAGAAACTCCGGACAAAAGTTAGATTTTTCAGTGTGTCCTGCTCACTGCTGCACAGTGAGGGAAATTTTCTCCCCACAGCCATTGGGTCCTTCTCATAGTGCTGATCTTCCCATGCCGCTGGAGCTAACATCAGCTGCTGCATGCATAAAAGAGTCAAAAGACTTGCTCGCCCCTTCTGTTCCTCTCCTCCATTGCAGTAATTTTTCCCAGAATGTAATTGTTTTGTGATTTGAGGAGCTGAATCCTGCCTTTCCTCTGAGTGTCCATTCATAGAATTCCTTTTGCCCTGGGAAAGAATAGTACAAGTTCTAAGAATGGAGGAGATGGGCAGAAGGGGCAGGTGAGCAGAACAGCTCTTTCACATTCACAGAGGCTGATGTAAACGCTTGAAGATCAGTGTTAGGTATATTTATGCCGAGTTGTTCCGGTGGATGGTCGTGTCCCCCACCGAGCTGGCTAGCGGTCTGGTCTTTTGTCCCGCCCGCTACCTAGCCTTTATGTGGGTGTTTTACCCACAATGGATAATTATATTGTTTGAATCAATCTCCATGCTACACAGGTATCTTGGTTGTATATCAGATGTCTTATTGTCTTCTTTTTTCTTTTTCGTCTCTTTCTCTTTGTCCTTTGTCATGTGTGTTTTGTGTTTTTGCAAATTTTTTTCCAGGGCTCCCGGGGACCGCGGTGGATTTACTCTTCCTTTTTTAGATCACCATGTCGCTGAACTGGTTATCACTGAATGTCCAGGGGATGAACTCTCCACAGAAACGGGTAAAGATATTTAAGTTTCTCCGGGCTCGCCAAGTTGACATTGCTTGTTTGCAGGAAACTAATTTTTCCACTAATTCTGACCCAAAATATTTTGATGCACGTTACCCTCAGATATTTCAAGCTAATGGCCCTACAAAACAGAGAGGCGTATTGGTCGCCTTTCATAGTAAAACTCCATTTGTCTGTGTGAGGAGTATTGCAGATCCCAATGGCAGATACCTTTTGCTCCAGGGCACGATTCATGGAATAGATGTTACTATACTGTCCTACTACGCTCCTAACGTTAACCCTGGGCCTTTTCTGTCACACTTATGTTCTCTTCTGGCTACACACCAACGGGGGCACGCTTTTGATGTCAGGGGATTCAAATTTAGTACTAAACCCTGCATTAGATAAATATCCAGTAGAGCGCTCTGACCCTTCAGCATCAGCGAAGTCCTTTGTACGCATGTTAAATACCCATGATCTGGTAGATTTATGGCGTGAATTTCATCCTCGGGGGAAAGACTACACTTATTATTCACACCCTCATCATTCTCATTCCAGAATTGACCATGCATTCGTTTCACGTAAACACCTCCCTTTGGTTTGCTCTATTTCAATTTTAACGGTTCCATGGTCAGATCATGAGCCTATTTTGGTAGTCTGCCGATCTCTCCTATGTAGGCCGGCCTCCTCATCGTGGATGATGAATGACTCCTTGCTTTCGCTGAAGGAGATTCAGACGGAGCTACATCGTAAGTCTCAGGAATATTTCCAATTAAATTCGGGTTCTGTCTCTTCTTCGGTAACGTTATGGGAAGCATACAAGGCGGTTCTTAGCGGTCATATTATCCACATAGCTTCGAGGCAAAAGAAGGAAAGACAGTTTAAATAACGTCAGTTGGAATCAAAGTTAGCTTCTGTGTCGGCCCAATTTAAACAGTCACCTTCCCCGTCGAATCGTAGAATGTTGGATCAGGCTCGTTTGGAATTGGATCTGTGCTTAACAGATGAGGCTGAGCGCTCCTTACGTTGGACTCACCAGAAATGGTATAGCAAAGCAAACAAACCAGACTCTATGTTGGCCCGTAGACTACGTTCTTTCGCGCAACATCCCAAACCGATATCTCTACGCACTCGCCACAATACCCTTACGAGCAATCCTGTAGCGGTCTTGGAGGAGTTCCGGCACCGACTAGCTAAACTCTACTCTGATCCCACTCGGGCTGACCCTCAGTCCATTTCTGACTTTTTAGCACGTCTACCCTTGCCTACTTTAACGCCGGCCCATAAGGAATTGATGGACCGTAATATTCAAATATCTGAGGTTTTGCAATGCATAGCAGACCTGAAAACGGGCAAATGTCCAGGTCCTGACGGATATACGGCATTATGCTACAAGAAATTAGCTGATGTGCTTGCTCCCCACCTTGCCGCTATGTTTAACACGGTGAAAGGAGGATCGAATTTTTCCCCGGACTCCTTAACTGCTAATGTGGTTATGATCCCTAAACCGGATCGAGATCACTCTTCTTGGGCGAATTATAGGCCTATTTCTCTTATCAATATCGACATGAAGATTTTTACCAAGATCTTGGCTACTCGATTGAATTCCTTCCTTTCTCGTTTGATCAAAAAGGACCAGGTGGGATTTGTTCCCCACAGGCAGGCTGGAGATGCTATCAGACGTATTTTACAATTGCAACATTTGGCCCACACTCGCAAACTCGATATGATGCTCTTATCCTTAGACATCAATAAGGCCTTCGACACTTTATCCTGGCCGTATCTCCTATCGGTCCTTCACCGCTTTGGCTTTGGCCCTTCCTTCCTGCGCTGGATCTCTTCGTTGTACACATCTCCTCAAGCGAAGCTTAGATACTACGGATTCGAGTCTTCTACGTTCTCGGTTGCCAGAGGCACTAGACAAGGCTGCCCGCTTTCTCCTTTACTTTTTATTTTAGCCTTGGAACCGTTGGCTGAAGCCATCCGTTTACATCCTGATATTAAGGGGATTGATGTGGCAGGCTCCCAACATAAATTGTCTTTGTTTGCAGACGACATATTATTGTCAATCTCGAACCCGGGGATTACTCTGCCCAATTTGCTCGCAGTCCTCGATTCCTTTGCGATCCTTTCAGGTTTACATGTCAACCCAGCAAAATCAAGAGCTATGTCAGTTACCCTCCCACCATCATTTTTGGTTACTTTGAAGCAAACGTTCCCTTTTCAATGGCTTTCGGCATTACCATATTTAGGAATTAAGCTTACCTCGACCTATGATGGACTGTATCAGGCTAATTTTCCTACTGCTTTTCATGAGCTGACTGAGTTATTGTCCTCTTGGTCTCATTTCCCGCTTTCATGGTTCAGCAGAATTAATGCAATCCGTATGACCTATCTCCCAAAACTACTTTACCTATTCCGTGTTTTGCCAGTTCCAGTACCTTCGCATATATTGCGTATCCATCAGCGAAAACTTCTGTCCTTTATCTGGAGCTCCTCTCGACCCAGAATTAGCAAACATATCTTATTTGCGCGACGGAGTGCGGGCGGGTTATCTGTTCCGAATCTCCAGTCTTATTATTTGGCGGCTAACATTGCCCCCTTGGCTCATGTTCGTGCATCTCATCACTTCCCTCTGTGGGCTGTTGTGGATATGATGGACTCTCACCTGATACCGCTCTCCTCCTTGCCATGGCTTCCTACTTCTCAACGTCCATCTACCCTTAGCCCAACGCTGACGTTTTCGTTACGTCTTTGGGATTCTATCAAATACTCCGCTAGCCTTATCTCTCCTCACCTGCCGCTGTTATGTCTATTACATAACCCATTATTCCCTCCGGGTAGGGATAATCCTAGACAGTTTGCATGGTGGCAGGCGCATGGTTTTTATGATGTTCACTCACTTTTATCTCCCACTAGAATAATTACCTTTGACGCTCTGCGCTCTTCTTATAATATCCCCCTTCGAGAATATTTTGGTTACCTTCAACTTCATCACTTCCTAAAAACACTGATACGTACGCATTCAGGACCTTATCGTCTGTCCCCCTTTGAAAGCCAGTGCAGACATAGACCTCATGCCCCAGGCTTGATCTCTCTGATTTATTCTTCCATTATATCTTATAGAACCCCTCCGGTTCGTTCCTACCATCAGCATTGGCAGTCTGAATTAGGGGGGACCCTGGATCAACAGGACTGGCAGAACATGACCCAAGCAATATCTAAATGTTCTAGGAATGTCACTATCCTTGAGAATGCCTACAAAATTCTATATCGATGGTATTATACGCCTGCTCGCCTAGCTAGTTTCATCCCTACATATTCCCCAGTCTGTTTTCAGGGTTGCCAACAATTGGGCACCATGGCCCACATCTGGTGGACTTGTCCTAAAGTAAGCAGATTATGGATTAGGGTGTACACCCTTCTCCGCACTATCCTTCACACGGATATTAAGCGTAATCCGTATGAAGCGCTTCTATTTAAACCATTGGAGGGTCTTCTCCGTTCTGAACGGCAGCTGGCATCACACCTATTTATGGCAACTAAATTGACAATTGCAAGAGCTTGGAAGACTCCTGTCCTTAGTTTTGAAGCCGTCAAAAACCGGATGAATTTCATCATGGTTAATGAAAAATTGACGGCTATATTGTTGGATACCCATACAAAATTTTTGCAGATATGGCGTCCCTGGTTGGATGTAGCTCAACCCTCGAGATTCGACCAATCCCTTCTGTCGATATGAAGTTGGATTTTGCTGTGATCCCCTTGGAGCCCCAACTTCCCCCCCTTCCCTTTTTTTTTCTTTTTTTTTTTTTTGTTGTTTGTGATGTCCGTGTCTCTCTACTGTATGTCTTTTCCTATCTTGCTTTTCAATCTGTTCTTAAATATATTTCACGGATTGTGCTTGTTGTTTTCTGCGCTACATCCGCAATACTATTTACGCAATTTAGATTTTCTTATACACTCTCTAGGTTGTGTACATGAACAATTTTTTGGAGAGGTCTCTTCTCGTGCCTCTCCTGTTGTTTATAATGTTGATGTAGCTAAAATTCTCTTTGGAGTTTACATTATCATTGACTCACAAAGGTTTATAACCCCTTCCCCCACCGTTTCCTACAGGGCTTCTATGTAAACTCTTCAGCATATACCTTTATTGATGCATGCCTTGAATAAGCTCTTTGTTATTTAATCTGATTCATAATTGTTGGTCATTGAATTTATGCTCCGAATGTCTGTTTATCTTTGCTTAATATTCAATAAAGCTCTTTGTAAAAGAAGATCAGTGTTAGGAGGAGGGCTTTAACTTCAGCTTTACATTTGACTTTACTTGTGCTTTGTTTACCCATTCTGCAAATCTTGTTCCGTTTCCTGGTTATAACTCCAACTTGTCCCTTGCTTCCTGGTATCTGTCTGTCTACTGGCTTATACTCATGCTTGTTTTTCAATTCCATCTGCCATCAGATTTAACCTTTAGCCTAAGTAATGACTGACTGGAATCTCAGCCTGCTTTAAGACTACACTCATTCCTGATGATTTGGTACTCTGGTTGAATGTCTGCTCATCAGCTGTTCAGAGGGATGCAAACCTCAAGGCTGTGACCTAGAAGTTTCAAACATTAAAAGCCAAAACTCCTTTTGAGGGTTCACTGATAAAGACTTGGTATTCCTTTAGTCTGTCCCTTGGGGGCCCACGCCAAAAACTGGTAAAAATGGGTTCATGCCAGTCTCCAGCAGCCACAAACACTCGTTCCATGTTGGTTGGTTCCATGCCATACCATGCCATGGTTGGTTTCTTCCATGCCAATGGCTATTGCTCCGGTCAACTTTACATTTTACATGTGTAAACTGGTTATACATGTACTCAGCCCTCTATTTACCATGTTCCAGTTATTATCTTGACGTTGTAGCTGTGTGACATGTTTTGCTAAGTCTTCCTGAATATCCACATCCTTAGAAAAGATCATAATGCTGTAAGCTTCTCTGTGACTAATGAGGCCTGTACCGAGAATTGCACTGAGGGGTTTAGGAGAGGGTTGCCCTAGTCTCCAAAAACCTGAAAGTCATGACTTTTCAAGGAACTCCTTCAGCACTCTGGAGAGCTGAACTGTTGCAGTAACGGTATAATCTGTCAGTTGTCCTGGCTTTTTAAAGACAAAATATACCATATTATGCGAATGTGTGACAAAGTTGGTAATGGCTGGTGATTAGACATGTTATTTAATATAATAAGGTTTTCATTGTTTTTAATGAGAGTACAATCTGTGCCCTTTAAATTGCATGCTACCAAATGCATTATCAGGGTCAACATGGGGTATACAGTGTGTCCTTTCTGTGCCAGACATTTAAGTGTTGCTCAGTGTATTAGGTTGCAAAATAATTGTATTTGTCACATATCTCCTCTCCCTGAAGTTAATGATTGGATCATAGTGCTACTGAAAACGACTTACAGAAATTGCTTTCTTTGCACTTGAATCACCTGTTCAGACATTCCACAGGCCTTAGTAGCCACAAGTGCTGCATACTTAGCATTACTTTCTTCAAAACTAGTTGATTTAACTCATGCTTACCATTTAGAAAACTTGGTAGTTATAGCATAGAAAGATGATAAAGGCACAGAAAAGGTTATCTATAAAACCTGCAGAGAAGGGGTAATCCTTGCTGCACACATACATCCATAAGGGCTCGTTCACACCATGGTGCAGAGACGTCAGTTTTTCTGCACATGTTCTGCAAAATCAGTTGTTTTCTATGTGCCCTATTCACACCGCAATACTCGTATCACGTGCAGATTTTTGCAATGTGTATAAAACTCATTGAAGCGCGCATGAAAATTATGTCTCTGCAAGTGAAATCTGTTGGTCAGTTTCCATCAGTTTTTCTGCACATGTGGTGTGAACGAGACCTAAGGGTTGCCAACTTAACTGACCTATGTAATTAATACAGGTTCCATGGTTTTTGATATATCATTTCTTGCCACAAGCCTGTGCAATATAAAATGTATATA